>NC_081773.1:2700596-2748096 GCF_963082965.1 Carassius carassius
ATGGCTCTTTTGAAGACATCTGGACTCAGACACGACATCACATGTGTGTTTTGAATCCACATACATGTCGTCATTGTGATTTCCCAACACTTAAGCGGCGGCTTCTTCAAAGAAGGCGATTCATGCGGACTCCCTGGGTAGCGAGACCAGGTGTCATTAACATGTCAGTCACAGTAATAACCTGTCGAGCTTCTCTGAGTTTTAATGGCCTGACCTAATGTAAGAGAGAGAGACAGCCGAGGTGTGTGTGTGTGTGTGTGAAGCCCTGTGCTGCAGAATGTCAGCAGCAGATGCCAAACTCAGCAAGTTCCGGAATGCTCAATTAGTCTCTTTTATAGGACCCATTAATAAGCATTAATTTTCTCTTCCCAGATATGAGCACAGTCAGTCTGCTCAGGGCCGTTTGGTAGAAACACTGGGCTCTAAATCCACCAATACCTCCAATAGTTCAAAGGCCACCACGAATCTCATATGCGACTCCAAGGTTTTGTATTTATTCATCAAAATACTGTAAAACAACAAAATATGATGGAATATTAAATATGATAACTGTGTTCTATTTAAATATGTTGTCAAATGTATTTTATAAATCTAATTTACGGTTTATGTACAATAGGATTTGTTAAAAATGTTTTATTCATTTTTATTTATTTATTTTCTGCAATCTTTGGTGTAAATTTTATTCAATTTAACGAATCCCTGCTGAATGAAAATTATTATTTTCTTCAATACAACATAAGATTAAGTAATGAAAAATAAATAAATAAATAAATAATTAAACCTCAGGCTGATTAAAAGTTTAGAAAGGATGTTTTAATCATGAGTTTTGATGATTTTGATGTTTTTCCAACAAAACAAAACAAAACAACATATTTTGGTACAACACTGCCAGAAACAGAAAGTTAAAACCTGTAAAACTATATCAGTTTACTTCAGTCTTGGTAGCACTTCTAAACTTGTCACCTTTATCTTGTCGCCTTCTTCACTTACTATATATATATATATATATATATATATGTGTGTGTGTGTGTGTCTTTGTGTAAATATATACACTGATTGGCTCTTTCCACTGAAAGGCGGGGCTTCTGTTCCTAGAGCTTCCAGATCGGTTCACGACCTGCACCTGGATTTACTTTTCTTTCTCAGAATCGGTGGCAATCACTGTGGAAATATGTCCGATTTGTCCCCATTGGCCTCTTACATCACATCTGATTGCATCTAGTTTTATGGCTCTGTCTATTCTGTCTGTGTTTAAACCAGACTCCCCTCACATTAATGCAAACAGAATGGAGACTCGGGTGGTCCAGAAACATCAGTTCAGCGTCACCTCTTTTAATCTGTCAGAACCTGCCGCGGCTGTGACCTCTGTGACCTCTGAGCGTGAACACTTTGTTTCAGGAAGGCTCACCTGCGATCGGCCACCAGTCACGAAATCCCTGGCTCTGTGATCCACTAGCCGGTCTGAACACAGGAGGTGTGCTCATACTAATTACAAACAAATGTGGCTGTTCTGGAGTTTGTCAAAGTTACTTTGCAGGCCTTTCATGAGCTCAGGTGAGTGCCCTGCAAAGGCTTTTATTTCAAGCTTCAGGACAGATTTATGTAACAAGCAATTAGAAGCAAAGAAATCCAGTAACTGCTGGGAGACCTACATGTATAAACCGTGGAAAAAGGAAAGATCTTCTTGGTCAAAAAAACAAACAAAACATAAAACCTGTATGTTCCACCGTGAAAGCATATTTTACTTTACTTGCAGAAAATATAATATTACTGAAATAAAAAGTCACTTTTACAATTATGTTTTAACCATTCTTTAAAAAAGTACACTTTATTTTGATTTATTAACTAACGGTTCTAAAGCACTCAAAGTACTTTATAACTACTTATGTACTAATATCAATAATATTACATTTTAAGTACATTTTCTGAAGGTATTAAATCAAAAACTTCATCATTACAAATGTGTAATTACAAATAATGTATATTTAAACACATGACATACGTTAAAATATATTGTAGCTTACCATAAACGATGGTCAGTTCATATAACAGATTCTGAGAGACAATATAATTCTAAAGTTACATACAGGCACGTTTTGGAACAACTTGACTGAGTAAATTATGACCTTTTTATTTTCTTTTTTGGGTGAACTGTCCCTTTAAGTGGGTCAAAATGGCACTCATAAGACCAACTGCATTTAATATAACTGTAAAATATAAAACATTTCCATTTAATTGTAAATCATCATTTTCGAAAATATTATATTCAGTTCATACTTAAGTATAATTATATGTCATTATAATATAAAGATAAGTATATTCTCTTAAATAAATAATTTCCATAATAAGTACTCGACTTAAAGTCTGCCGAAGTCTACTTTTTTTTTCACAGGGGTATGCATAAATACACCAAGAACATTGATTTTCCACCGTCTTCTGCACCGTTAAAATGGAAAACAGCAAGGTGTAACTATTTAAATGAGATTTTCTACGCAATAATAATGAATAAATGAAAGCAATCTCACAGTGGGAAAGAGGTGATTTTTACAATAACGTCTGTATAAGGACTAATGTCTGTATTTGGCGGAAGTGGAGTTTAATTAATCAGGTGGTAAATAAGAAGCGTTCACTACAGCGGAAAAAAATTAAGCCCCAATCAAAGTCCATTTCTAGCATCATAATTCCTGATCGTCAGCAACACCTTTCCACACGTAGCATTTAGCCTAGTAACAAATCTCAGATTTTATTGACTGTCTCAATTTGTTGCCTTTCATATTTCATAGTTACAGCTCGCTCCGACACAATCCTGTTTTTTAAATAGGTAACCGTGCCATTTCTGATGCGTAGCATAATTTATTAGACGTGGAGGTATGAGAGTGCTGGTCTGAGACGCGGTTTAATTGATGGCATGCGACTCCTCACAGAAAATCATCCTGCCTCACTGTATCTATCTGCATTAAAGCACACAAACCTGGGCTGCACTTCTCGCCCTCGCATAAGGTGAACCATTAATCCAGGTTTAATTTTCTGAAACAAAAAAAATCAAGGATGTAATTAGCTTCCTATAAAAGTGGTGGTCAGATTGGCTCAGTATTTTTAGAGCGGGGATCCGCACTATAGACATGCTTTATGTTGGCCGAGAGGGCTGTAAGTTATGGCGTGTCAGGATTCTATGCATTCTAATTGAATGGAGACTGTTTAATGTCTGTGGAAACTCAGCTGCCTGATGCTCTGCTCCCCAGAGAGCCGTTTCCTCCGCTAACACTCCACGCCACCATTAAACCTCAAAATGGGACGATTTCACAGAAAAACAATAATAAAAACAGGATTGTGCTATTCAGGCAACAGCAAATTCAACGCTGAGTTAACACTGATGAGAAAAGCCAGAGAAACATGGAAACTGTCTGGCTACTGACAGAAATGCTAGCGCTTAGCCTAGCTTAGCAGCCTCAGTGACGCAGGAATAGAATCAGCAGCACAAAGAGGCTGATTCATAAGCCACTATTCTGAACACAATAAATGTTATGAATAAAGGAATAGCTTGTTCAGTGTTCTTCAGATACATATACAAAAATATACCTGAGTATATTACAAGGTACCATATCAATACGATAATAATTCAGTACGTTTGTGGGCCTATATATATCAAAGGATCATCATTACCTTTTGAAGCCATAATTTACCACAGTTCCACCTAAGTACTTTTTGTAAGCGGAGTATGTAAAAAAATGATTTGGGCAAGTAAATACTGCATCACCACATTTACCCATACTCAAGTGTGATATATGTGCATATATTCAGTTTGCATATGAAATATATTTTCCTATGCATGCAGTAAAAATATATATGAAATCTATTGGAATTTGGAACAATTTAATATATTGACTTATATTGCATTGCATCTATCTATCTATCTATCTATCTATCTATCTATCTATCTATCTATCTATCTATCTATCTATCTATCTATCTATCTATCTATCTATCTATCTATCTATCTATCGTTAATTTTTAGGGACTATAATTGAAAAATCTAATATTAACATAGATTTAGTCAAATAATCATAAAAAAAAAAAAAAAAAAAAAATCAAATGGAACTATGTCAAGACGTACAGCTTTTTTACGATATAAAAAGATGATTTAGTCCTAAATGAATTCCCTGAATGTCAATGTTTGTTCTTAAAGCGTTACTTATTGAGTTATGCTGTCCAGCTTTCTGATTATAGTTTATGTTTGATTCTACGGTTTCTTGACTTGAACCCTTCCACTGCTTCAGTGGCTTCATGCTGCAGAGATGGTTTTACCATAACCTCATTTTCAGTTTAAATGTCATGCCGGCACTGCTGTCCTTTAAAAGGATATACTTTCGTCAAGCATAAATACACTCTCATTTTCAAATGGAATTTATTCCTTAAATTGCATACACCCTTATTAAACTTGTACACGTGTCTGTGTATTTTTGCATGTGCACCAGAGTGAGTCAGTGTGTGTGTGTGTGTGTGTGTGTGGAGGCACCACACTGAGAATGAAGCAGATGGCAGCATACAGCTCTCATGTGACTACAAAACTGTTTTCCATTGATACCTCTAAGGGGGGAATCGAGGGGTTTCTTCTCTCGTTCACTGTAAATCTCTTCCGTACAGCCAGTGGTTTCACACGGTTTGGTTTTATTTCCGACGGACAGCCGTAGTGGAAAGAGGAGAGAGAGAGAGCATTTATGACACAGTTTTCTCCGCCATCCTCTGTCAGTGGCTGTGATGAGCAAAGCCAACATGCTCTAATTCCTGTAGATAGAATGACATTTTTTCAATTTGGACTCTGACACTGCCTCCATGATGAACGGCTGAGCGCCTCATTTCCTTAAACCATTTCTTCTTAACCTCTCCTGACAGTTTAGATATTGCCTACCTGGTAATTTGCTTGACAATAATTGTTCGGGAGAGATTTCCCTCTACCTTTAACTGGCATCCTCACCTCCCTCTGTAGGTGACAAAATGCAATTACAGAACCGCGGATCCCTGGCGTGACCAGCCAAGCAGGGGCGCCGAAGAGTCCCGCTGCCATTAATGGAGGGCCCGCATCTCGCAGACACGATTCCACACAAATAAAACTTTAATTAAAAGATCTGACGGCATTCTATTGATTAATGGTGATTGAAGCGTACGGCCGGTGTTTTTCGTAGATGGAGGTTTGGGCCCCCTTGGATTCGCCTAATTGTCAGCGGTCTGTTTATTGATAAGACTCATGGATGAATACAGATGTGGGCACTTGCTGATGGAGAGATCATTTTGCTCGCAGCACCGGGCTAGAGAGGGACCAGCTGTTGCTGCTCGCCCCCGCTGGGACCATGCGTTTCACAGCCACCCCAGGCATGCACACTGCAGCGCGCACCACGCTTAATGCGCACGCTAACATTTCCACAACCTCCCTTAACAACAGTATGAGTTTTACAACCCGTGGTGGAGCACACGGCTCTTAGTCTCACACTTAAAACGTTAATCATCAGTCTAATTGCCGCAACTCTACTAATTTGGGTTGTAATCCTTCAGCGATTATATGTTATGCTCAGTATCAGGTTTGTTCATTAATTAAAAGGATTATTAACCTTTGCATAGTGCCCGTTTGGGATTTGGCCCTGTAATGTTGCTGCAGGAGTGCTAAAACCCAGCGAAAATGAGAAGAAAACAAGTAATTTACTCATAATCAGTGGCGCGGCGGTGGTGAGCCGCTTCATGGCCTCTCCGCAGGCTGATGATCCTGTGGAACGTACAAATAACTGACATAGACTGGCCCAAGCTAAATTAGAATTCATAGTGGGCTGACATCTCGTTACGACGGCCTCTGCAGACAATTGGCGGACGGGGGGAGGGCAAAATGATGCCTGTACGAGGCTACCAAACATGAGGGATGTGGGAGGGAGAGGGAGCGGGAAGGAGACAGAGGTGGTATGTCAATGACAAAGCAGTAATTAGAACATGGCCCAATCAAATCTTTGAAACAAGGACATGTGACCTCTGACCCCGGGTAGCATCAGGTCAAAGGCTGCTGGAGGTAAAGGCCTGATGAGTAATCGCCCGGGATGCTTGGGAGTGTTAAGGAGGAGGTGTCTGTGTTTCCGGGAGGGTGTATTGATTATGCTGTGTTGGTGCTGTAGAGTTTAAATTTGGAGGATAGGAGGCTGTGGTTACTTGCCCGTTCAAACTCATCCTCTCATTTTGCTGTTATGATTTAATGCAGCAGGATGCAAAATGCAAATATCAAAATGCAACTAACCATATAATCACTGCATGGCATCCATAAGCTATTTTCTGTAAAAGTGCAAGGTTTCCGATTCATTTGCAGCTATAGGTAAGCAACTAGAAGAATAATAATGTGCAGGAAATGGTAACACTCTTTGCACTGCAAATTAGTGTGTTTATAATAACGACAATACATTAAAATAATATGATAAGAAATACCATTTTGCAATATAAAGCAGCATAACAAGCTGTTTTGTACCACTAAAAATAACCAGAATTTTTAGCTGGATATTACCGTTGCACATTTAATTTATAAATGGATGCACCCACTTTTAAGTAAAAGATAAGGTGTATAGCAACATTAAAAGGCTTAGCAACTTTTAGACCATGTACGCAAATAATACTACATATTGTTGGGTCTATGCAGTTCATGGTAATAATATTAGATGTTATTGTATGCTTTTAAGAAAATGTTTTGTTTGTATGATGTTCTACTTCAAAAATCAGAACGGTTTTTAAAACACTTTTCGCTTTTCAGTAAACAATTCCTTAAAAGAACCATTTTTTTTCTTAATGTGTAAAGTATTTTTATAATTTAAACAACCCTTTCCACTACAAAGAACCTTTTGTGTAATGGGAAGGTCCTATGGATGTTAAAGGTTCTTTGTTAAAATCATCAATGCCAATAGGATCATAGGCTTGAGAGCTGGTCATAGTACCAAGTCTCATGTATTGAATTTCTCAAATTATATTTTATTAGCTGCCAATTCTGGTAGTCCCGTTGTTCTTTTACTGTTAGATCCCAGTGTTGCTTTTGACACGGTCGATCATGGCATTCTCATTGATCGCCTTAAAGACCAGGTTGGTATCCAGGGTCTAACCTTTGATTGGTTTTCCTCATATCTTAAGATTAGAACCATTTCAGTCAGTCTGAGGAACTGTTCAGCTTCTGTTATGCTACTAACATGTGGGGCTCCTCAGGGCTCCATTTTGGGACCTGTTTTGTTCCCCCTTTATTTGCTTCCATGATTTCAGAGGATGTTAATACATATTTATTTTCTTTATGTGCTTGGAAACACATGACAAATGGAAACAATATGTGCATGGAATCTGAAGCCTTTGTCCTCCATCATTTTGTGGTACAACTTCCCAAAATCTGCAGAATCGATCGGACTTGCATGCAACTAGCATCGACTCCTACTGCCAACTGGGGTAAAATGTGAAGTTTATTTTTCTTATTTCTATAGGATATTCAGGATTATTGCTAGAAGATTACTTACTAGCCTAAGTTAAACATGTTCATCTCCAAATCTATGTGATCTTCACCACCCACTATCCAATCTGAAATGCCAACTTTCCAAATGTATTTATTTTACACACAGAGAGGGTCCAATCAGCTGTAACTTAGCAACATCAATTAATTGTGTGTGTATTGGTGGGTAGGGTGTGATGCGTAGGGATAGATGGACAGATGTTATGATGGCGGCACTGCAGGGCTGCAGCAGTCTGTTTTCTTTTCACAAAATAAAGATCCCTCTAAATCACTTTGACTCACTTCCAGCTTCAATTATAGGCTGTTAATTCCTCACCAAATGTTAAGTTGGAGCCTGATCTCAGATCTGTGAGTCATCCTCTCACCACAAAACCCAACACTACATTTACAAAAACTTTTGGCACTTTTCACAGTATCAGACAGTTTCATGCTCAATTACTTTATAGCGCCAGAGGCACAGATTCCATATTTAGTTCGAGCCCTTGTGAAAAAGAATAAGGCTATACTTTATTTTTAATAAGAGTACTGATTATGGAAACATACTTTTAAAAAAATACATTTTGCGAGTATGTGAACTGAATGTTATTTTTTTTTCTTGTTATTTGCAATAACAATATTATATAAATTTATAGTAAGTGCAATTAGTTGAACTTAAAGAGTTATAGCACTTTATTTTACAGTCCTGTTCCTCATGTGCATACTATGTACTTATTATAGTAATTACAATAACTTTGTAATAACTAGGTACTAACCCTGAACCTACCCCTAAACCCCTAAACTTACCCGATGTAGTTACCTTGTATTACCAGACTTTTCTTAGATAAGTACACTGTAAGTACATGTAAGTACACGTACTGTAAAATAAAGTGCAACCGTTATTTTTGACCCACTTAAGTAGGACTTAAGTGCATTTTCATATGTAATTTAATCATTCTAATGTCTTTGAAATATGGTTATTATGATACTGCTGATCCTATCTTAGGTTTACACTGCCTTTAGACATGTCTACAATGTTGCAATGTCCAGGAACTGAGCAAAGCTCATTAAGATAAACAGAAAATAAAACATTTACTTTGACCTCCTAAAGCTGACCAGTGATTATCTGACTATTGTTCAGTGATTTTTGAGTTGAGTTTCAGACCCAATTTGTGCATGTCTTCTGTAGGACACTGAGGACACCTGCTGCAATTTCACAACGCGCAAAGCGGAAGACAGCAGCAAAGTGGGGAAAAAGTGAAATCAGAAAGAATTACAAAGAAAGAGAAAGGGAGAAATAAGGTTAAAAATAGTTAGCGTCTGGCACAGTATGATTGAGCTTCCAGGGCTCTGAAAATTCACTCTAATTATTCAACGGTATCCCTCTGTCATCCTGGCCTCTGTATTCCTGCTCTGGCAAATCCGAGTCACTCCCACTATTATACATAATTCGGCTGCTTAATTGGCACGGATCGAGCAGAAAGTGGGCTGTGGAAAATCCTCTGAGACTCGCAGGGCCACATCTGAGTGGCTCCATCAGCGCGCCAGTCCCTGAGGTGAGAGAAGTCAGAAAATATTTCATCTACTGGACTTTCAATGTGCTTCACCTCTGGAGCCTGTTTCACTCTTCTACTGTGCGCAAGCGCGGATGCGGGCTTACGTGGTGACAGTATTATTTATAGCCGGAGAAGGAAGATGACGGATGTTAATGCCAGTGAGATTATACGGTTGCTGCCATAACGATATGTTGGACTTGAGTGGAGAGGTTAACTAAACTAGTCATTTAAGTTATAAGTGGGCCACTGGCATGTAGTAAAGCAGCCTTCAGCCATTCCTCGCAGAGGCCAAAGAAACGCAAGACAAACTGTTTATGTAACATATTAAAATAGATTCTAATGGCAGTCCCCAAAGACTGTCTTTTCTCAGATCTGGGGCTGTGAAAGGTGCCAGGGAGCGAGTTTATTGCTAACCTTGAGCTCGTGAAGAGAGTCATTAAACAAAGGAAGAGTGTAACCTTGACCAGAGACTTAGGCTGCTATATATCTACACCCTCGCTCTCTTAGAAGCGCTTTACTTAAAAAAAAAAACAGGATGCTTACCAACGAGATCTTTTTAGAGAAGACGAATTCCCGTGCAGCTTCACAATGTCAAGATTACATTCCCTTCTGCGCGAAAGGTCGGTCAGTATCATGGCAACCGCTGAAGAGGTTCACGCCATGCCAATACAGATTGCTGCCATGATAAGAATCAATTTTTGTCACTTCACCCCTGCGAAAGGGTTTACCAGCGTCCCAAGACATTAAATTACTGTGGTGTCACAGGCCTCTGGTGGAATGGGCTTCGAGTGAAAGTTTTAGCAAGAAAACTTAGAGATTCTGATGTGTACATGGATTTAACTGCTTTGCTGTCAGACGTTCATCACATGCCCACATACAAACAAAAATATTGTCTGAGTAGCGAGGCATTGTCATGTTAGTTGAATATGTAATTAGTGCACAAAACATCTGCCTACTAGCATAAGTGTTATACATATTGCAGTTTTCTAGTCAGTATATGGAATTATGTGCCATACCTTTCTGTCAGATGCGGAGCGAACACCTTACTTGGCCTGCTAGTAGTTAATTATTATTAATGGTTACACTTCTACCGGTTTTATTGAAATACAGTAGAATTATGTAGAATGATGTTAATCAAACCTAAATACTAATCGGATTCTAGAACTGTGGTGAAAGGGAAATTTTCAGTTGATCTAAAATTAAACCTATTCTCACACAATGACTTGACAAAAAGTCATATAGGCTACATGTAAGGTTTTTTTTGTCATTTTCGAGCATTACAGTCCATGTCAGTGTATGCTTCTTCTCCTCCTTCTTCTTCTTTTTTGTAAAATAGCAATGCAAATATTTGTGTTCCATGGAAATAAAACAGCACACAGGTTGGATGGGTGAATTGAAGGCCATTCACAGCATAGATGATAGCTATAACAATAACTATAAAGTTTTAATAAATATTCTAACTTTATTAGAATGGTTAAGACCACACCACAAGTATAATAATAATGACACAGAAGAGTGATAATGTTGCAATCAATTTCAGAATACTTTTTTCCTCCAGCTGATGACTGTTAAAAACATTGACAGCCAATCATAATCCATCCTACTTTAAAGAGTCTGAGCATTTAAAGCCCAAAAATGAAAATTGTGCTATCGTTTACTCCCCCTCAAGTTGTTCCAAACCTGTAGGAGTATCTTTTTTTCTGTGGAATATAAAATAAGATGGTTTGAAGAATAATGGTTACATTAGTAACAGTTTATGGTCCCCATTGACTTCCATAGAATAGAAGATATATACTATGGAAGTCAGTGGAGACAAGTAACTGTTTGATTATCAGTATTCCCCAAAATATTATTAATTAAATGATTCTTTTAATAACAGAATGTTAATGTCCGTCGGTGTGGATGCTAATATAACTAGTTATTGTGAACAGGCCTTAATCGTTTTTAAGGCGAGACACTGCAGGTGAATAGGGCAAAAAAAAAAAAACTAATAGTTATCACCTTACTTACCCAGTTGATTGATTACATTGATTATTGCAAACATTTTTTGTGTTACAAGTTTTCAAAAATGTTATGTTTAAATATGCAAATGAGGCATTATTTAATGAAATATGTGCTAATTTGCATAAATGTCTAGTACAAAAATCTGAACACTAGATGAAGTCAGTTTCAAATTTTTTGTTAATTTTTTTTTACATATTAGAGTCAAATGTTTTTACAGAGGGAATTCTGGTTATCTTTTTTTGTCACTCCATAATTCAGAAAATACTTTGAACAGCCAGAAAACTATATATTTTCAAAATTTTGGGGGGAATAAAATGTTGTATATAATCAAGGAAAATATATATGAACAAATCCCTCTGTAAAAACCTTCAGAATATAGACAGGAATAAAAATGTCAAGTTTGGTGTGTGTAAGTGCTACTGAAGTGGAGATTTATGGCTCAGTGTTGAAGAAAAAACTCATTTTGAGAAAACGGCCTTTAAAAATATGTATTGTAATTGAAATCTATTGACACAAACAGATAAAGTGCTATAAAAGAAACACTTAACATTGTCTTTTGGATGTTTTCCTTCCACTAGTTTGAAAAAGCACTTTATGAAAAACCAAAAAGCCCAAAATCTCAAAATTGACAGGTTCTTGAAAAAACAGTTTTTTGCCTGCAGTGTCTCACCTTAAGAGTGATAAGCAGGAAGACAATGATGAAAGCAATGGGCTACAACAGCTATAACAGCAGGTCTTTTCTTAAAAAGTCCAACATCTGCCACATGAGCAGTTTTTCTCTGTCTAGATCTTTCCACAAGCCTGAGAGTGCCTGACAATAAGCCAGAGCAGTCTTTAGCGGTGTCTGTTTGGAGTGACACATACAGCAGTGATATCTACTAAACACTGGGCTGCTGCTGATCGTGTGGCCACAGATACACTAAACCCATCAGATCACCAGATCAAAGAGGGATTATGGGTAAACCACAGACATGAGAGGTGGTGGCTAGACAACACATTCCTGAAAGCACACACACACACACACACACACACACACACACACACACACTATCTAAAAGACTTTATCTACTAAAAGATCTTATACTTATATATATATATATATAAGTATATATAGCATGATTTGAGATGTTCCAGAGTCTTCTGGTTCATTGGGAGCAAAACAACATGTGATCATTTGTACAAAGGAGGTAAAAAAAATTATAATTAAAAAAGATTTATATATTGCGTGTACATAACACAAACATAGAAATGTAAAATACATGCCAACTGCCTAACAATTCACTTAATTGAATTGAAAAATCTGAATTGAAATTATTCAGTGTTTTATGCGTCGAAAAATACAATTATTTATCTGTTTTAATATATATTCTCAAAGTTTTCACTCCCACAAATGGACACATACTGTATGTAACACTTCCAATAAGACCTCAACAACAATCCCAACCCACGGGAACCCAGTCCACTGGATTCTACAGAAGAACAAACCAAATACTGATCCCCACAGACAGACAAATAAATATGAAAGTGGAAAAGGAAGAGAAAGATAACATTGTGGATACTCACACTCAAATAAAGACAAATGGAAGTTTTAAAGCTCACAAGAGGATGTGGATGAGAACATGAGGAAAGAGACAAATAAAATTGAATGAATAGGACAGTAGAAGTCACGGGGTCTTTATGAATGGGAGCTTTTGTTTCCTTGTGACATGATTCAAATCTGTAAAAATACAAAAATCTGTCAGTTTCCGTCCCATGTCTGGGCTAATTCACGTAAGTGCAGGAAATGCCAGTACAAGACAATATGCCAAATTACTGCGTTTATACCTCTTCCTGTTGTTGAATGCAACTTCTGTGTGTGTGTGAATTTTTGGGAGAAACAGGATCTAGAAGTATTTGTAAGACTGCACAAAACTGAGTTTCCTGTGTTACTGCTCTTTCCTAAAAGTCTGAACTAAAACTTTCTCACACACGCCCAGACAAGAGCTTCCCAGCCACTATGACAGTACAGGACTTTATGTGTGGACGTCATTTGACTTAAAATAAATGTAGAGG
This sequence comes from Carassius carassius, assembly GCF_963082965.1. Lineage (NCBI taxonomy): Eukaryota > Metazoa > Chordata > Actinopteri > Cypriniformes > Cyprinidae > Carassius > Carassius carassius. The sequence continues at coordinate 2,713,698 of NC_081773.1, forward strand.
TGCATACGGTTTTACACTTTGAAAGTGTTTTTTTTTTAACAAAATAATAATTGTAAACAGATATTTCTGAAATCTGAAAATCAAGATAGTTTTGACAGGGTTAGTGCGTCAGAGTTTTGTGTGAAGCACTTAGAAGCAAAAAACAAAAACATCCACGTAGATATTTACAAGCAGAAATTGATATTTTTATTGGAGAATAATCAGTACTTAATACTTCTAGACAAACAATGTTCACAATGTATATTCAAATTTTCTGTATAACTAATCAGTTGTACGATATTCTATTGATCTATTGATTTTTAATCTAAAAGACTCTAAATAGCACATAAAAATAAAAAAAGCTAACTTCACATGTGAGACAAGACAGTCTCTACCAAAGTAATTTGTTCATGCTCAGAATGTGTTTTACTATATGGTTGTTCTCATTATGTGGGCTGCCATATTGGGATCACATGGCCAGTACAACATTACTCACTTTGTTTGGAAATCTCTCATTTTTAAACTTTGGTTACATAAATTATGCACCTGATAATGCACCTGCAAACTAAACTGCTTTTATTTGATGTTGCAACACTACTGTGAACAGTGATGCATATGAGGCCTGTCCCGAAATCCACACTTGAGGTCTTGGCAACTTGAGAGTGTGTGCATGAGACTGAAAGTTTGTAAGACTGTCCCAGCTCTGATTAATTCCAAAGCTAAGTGCTCTTAACGCACACCAAATCCACACCAATGATGCGTCAGTGTAGTATATGAGGCTAAGCGTATCCCATCGTTCATCATGTTCAGGGACTCAAACTTTCCACTGCGAGTGAAATTAATGATATTTAAGATATATTTTTGGTGCAAAAAAGAGTATGTGTGCTTTGTACACTGTTACCATGCTTTTATGAATAATTAGAAGCACCAAAATTATCAAATAATTTGTCAGTTACACAGGAACTACTGAAAAACATGTATACGTTTATTTTAAAGTGTTATTTATTTTTATTTTATATTAAAGACACACTACACCGATCATGCTGTTATTGTCACGTGACCAATCAGCGACAGTTGCATTGCTTCACTAGCATTTGTAAATCCTCTCCTGTGGCCTCATGGGACAGTGAAACTTTCATCAAATGCACACTTCAGAAGTAGTAGGTCATCAAGTTTTGCCTATGTTTTTTTGAATATTATGAATTCAGACATATCATTCTTTGGTGAACTGTTTTTACTACTGTATATAGAGAACAATTTACTTTCAGATGCAGCAAATGTCTGGCTCTATAGCCGCTGTGATTAGCCAAAGACAACCCACTTAGTCAGGAAGAGGTCATCTGACTGATAGGTAAAGTTTTGTTTTGTTCAGTGGCATGTTGCTAAATGTCACTACGATGGACCCTTTTGGCATTTCCAGAGCAAAAGTCATCATATTTGGGTAAATAGAAACTTGCAGAAGTCAGCCTATCAGATTTAGACTTTGTTCAAAAACATTTCCAGTTTAGTTTATTATATGCGTCAAGTAAAAAACAGATTGTGTCAAAGCAGCTTTACAGTATTAAACAGGGAAATAGTTTCAAAATAGTGAGCCGTTCTCCTTTGGCCAGAATTTACACCAAATTCTCACTGCTAAATATGCCACTCCTGTTTTGTGCCTCTTTTTCCTTTCAATTCAACTAAATGTAAGTTTATTTGTATAGCGCTTTTTACGATACAAATCATTGCAAAGCAACTTTACAGAAAAATTGCAAAATAGAGACATAATTAGCGTACCTTCCTGCTTATAAACTCCAACATACCTTAATACCTTAAAATGAAGCTAACTGGTTGAAGAAGACCATTGGTTTACAGAGTGAAAACAAAAACGGACACTCTATACTAGGCCTGTGGTGATTATTGATTAATTGCCTGATCATAGTTATTCAATCTAATCACCATTATTTGAGATAACTGCAATAATTGTGCAGTTTAAATATCAATAATATTTTGCCATATAAATATGGGAAATTTAAGCCATTAAAAGCTTTTCCCGGAATGGTAGGGAGAAGCAGGGGAGTCAGAATCTAGGAAAAAATAAAAAATAAAGTTGAAAAAAAAAAGTAGTGGTTCCCGGTGAGTAGTGCCGGGTGAATGTGTTGAATGTGAATGTGTTGGTTCCTCATACGGGGGTCCGGCCGTTTCATTCAGTGCTCCTCCGGATGACCAGATTGCAGCATTGGAGGGTGAGCAGGAGTCTGGGGATGAGGGCTGAGCTGCCCCCTTCGGGGAGAGTAGCGTTGCCCGAGCCTGACCCAGAATTGACAGCTATGGTTTCCCGTGCTGCCGAGGCAGTCAGAAACGGTGGAAATAACCACCGTGTCCTGAACTGTCGAGGTTAGATGATTGGTAAAACGTGGTGGTCCAATGAGTGCTTACATCTGGAGAATGAACCACCGTCTTCCATCAAGGGCCTATAAGTTCTCCTCCATGCTTATGGCCAAGCCTTACGGTGCCGCTGGACAGGCTGACTTCACCCTACACACCATGGCACTCGTGCAAGTATACCAGGCCAAGGCATTAAAGGTGTTGCACGAGGGTAGTTCTGACCCAGGGTTGATGCAGGAGCTGCACATGGCGACGGACCTCGCCTTGATAGCGAAGAAAGTCACTGCGTGCTCCCTGGTTCAGACAATGGCCACGTTGGTGGTCCAGGAATGCCATCTCTTGCTGAACCTGGTGGATATGTGTGAGACCGACAAGTATCGCTTTCTTGACTCCCATTTTTCCCATGCTGCCTTTTCAGCGTTGCAGTCGAGAGCTTTGCCCAACAGCTCTCGAGTGCCCAGAAGCAGACGGAGGCTATCAAGCATATCCTGCCCCGGCGGCCTGCTGCTGCTTTCACCTCATCAAGAGCATCTCTGGGTTCCAATTTCCACATTGCCATTCATACATACAGAGGCAAGAGGAACATACTGGAGTCACATTTAAACCATCTTTTTGCTATTTAATTTTCACAGACACTAGTTCATGGTTCGAATTAAGTGGCAGACCTACTTTTAATTTATTTGTCCAAAATTGATTAATTTTGTGGCATTCTGCACTATATAGTATATTACATTTTTATAAATGGACTCCGCGATCCCATCTCCGTTTTCACAGAAATCATATGGCCCTAGAAATGAAACCACACTTCAGAACATTTTGGCTTGCCCTGTGTGTTGTCAACATGAAGCGGTATTTGGTAGTACCGACGCAATTCGGTAGGTACCCTTAACTAAGAGCAGGTCCTGCTAGTTGCACCTTACTGGCCCAACTGGACCTGGTTCCCAGAACTGATGCTACTCGCGACAGCCCCTCCCTGATGCATTCCACTAAGGAAAGATCTCCTTTCTCAGAGTCAGGGCACTCTCTGGCACCCACGTCCAGATCTGTGGAACTTCCATATGTGGTCCCTAGAAGGAATGCGGAAGTCCTAGGTGATCAACCCCGGGCGATGGTAGACACCATCAATTCAGCAAGAGCACCCTCTATGAGGCATACCTAAACCTCGAAGTGAAACCTGTTTGTCGAATGGTTCTCTTCTCACCGGTAAGACCCCCGGAGATGCCCGATCAGAGATGTGCTTTCCTTCCTCCAGGAGGGGATGGAATGAAGGCTGTTCTCTCTCCTTAGGTAGAGTTGGCACACAGCGCCTCACTGACAGATATTTGTAGAGCTGCAGGCTGGGCGTCACTAAACACATTTGGTAGGATTTATAGCCTTCATGTAGGGCCAGTTTCCTCTCGTGTACTTGCCTCAAGTAGCCCGTGAACCAGACAGACTGTTCACTGTCTCGCTTTCTGCGCCATTCCCCTCTACGGACCGGATACATGCATTTATTCTGCTGTTCAGTTTGGTTCCCCCACAAGGAGAACCCTGTGGAGTTCCTCCGTCACCCTCGGCAGCCTGATGTGGCAAAGTGCCCAGTGCCAGGCCTAACACAGGTAAAGTTGCATGTTAGTTAAACCCTGTGCTAGGCTAGGTGCCATATGTTGGGATCCCCATGGTGATCCCATGTGTGTATTCTTCCACAGTATGGTTCCCCTCTTGGTGTGCCCATGTCTTTCCCTTGACAGACTCCGTTCTACCGTCCCTACCGGTGTTGCCTCCCTTCTAACTGGGCCAGAGCCACCTCAGAGATATTCCATATGTTGTACTGCCCTTAATGCCCAGTCCATATGAGTAATCTCCACATGATACCTCCCTGCAGGCAGGATGTGGATTCCCCAGCGTCCCTGTAAAGGTACGCTTCCCCAGTGTTATCTAATAAGTCTTACTGTATGGGTCTAGTGGAACAACAGCAATACAATCTTTCCATGTAAGCCCTGTCCTATCTTCCCCCCAGTGTCTGCAGGGGGACCAGGTTGCTTACTAGGGGTGCTGGAAGGGGCAACAATAGTGTTGCTTTGGTAGGGATCCAAATTCGTTGGTCACTGACATGACTTGGTTTGACCGACTGAAAGACAACTTCCCATTGCAACAGTTGTGCTACCACTGAGGGGAGACGAGTCAGTGGCTCGGCTCCTCATCGAAAACCTGAATATGTTTTGCACCTGCTGCCTACTTATGCCCGTGCCATGATGAGCAGCAGCTGGTCGCAATTATCGCATGCCAATGTGCATTGGCTCGTTTAGTTTATACTCGAAGTAGATTGGTATCTCAAAGTGAAACCCTAACAATAACCTAACCGATGTGACGTCTCCATTCCCTCCTTCAGGGAACGAGGGTTGAGTACGTAACCCAGACATTTTCCCTCCCCTCTTTTGTTTCCTCTCCTCTTTCATGAGCTCTCTTTCTCCTACCTTTCAGCATTCTGAAATAATTGCATAGTTATCCTCATATTAATGCCTAACTGTTTTACAACAAACTGAGAGAAAAGGCCAAGCCAATTACTATTCTGCGTTCACCTTACAGAAGAGGATATTATGCTAATGACCCTCCCTACATGAGCATAAAAAAGCTTTTATTTCCTCCGACAGATGCTCTCTCTCTCTCTCTCTCTCTCTCTCTCTCTCTCTTTGAGTTAAATGCATTAAATCATTGATTTTTTTTTTTTTCTCCAATCAGGGAAGGCTATCCAGACACACATAGATGTTCCACACATTATCTGTGGTGATGACAGTAAAAATAGTGTGAACTTTAACTCAAGCAAGGGTTGTATGTGTGTGTCATTACACATGTCATATAGACGCCGCAGGACTTTGTTGACACAAGGCTGACAAACATCCACACTTTTATACACATGTGGACAGACATCTCCTCACTGTCCTTCTGCAAGCACAAAGTGTTTATTAAACTGAGACCAGATGAACCATAAGAGCTTTCAGCCACTGCCTGAGTTTTATAAAAACATTAAATTAGTAATAACATTGCAGAGTCACTAGATATTTACAGACAGAACCTAAATATAATCATAATCCAATGAAATAAAAACATGAAATTTTTATTGCATTTTATAAGGTAAGATTTTTTTCAATGAAACAAATATATGGAAGAATTGTTTAAAATAACATTTTGTAACATGCATTTACAAAATAAATTTTCATTTCATGGCAATTTTAAAGAAACAGTTTAACCAAAAGTGTAAATTTGCTGACCTTTTACTCACCCTTAGGTTCTAATATCACTTGCTAGCCAATGGATCCTTTGCAGTGAATGGGTGCCGTCAGAATAATAGTCCAATCAGCTGATAAAAACATCACAATAATCCACACCACTCTTGTCCATCAATTAACATCATGTGGAGTGTTTTTCAGAAATAACCTATCATTAAGAGGTTTTTTACTTCAAACTGTTGCTTTAGAATGAAATATAAGGCAGTTATCGATATATAAGTCTGTTAAACTCCATTGATAAAGTCCATCCCCCATTGTCGTCTCACATCAAAATTCCCACATATTTGTTCAGAGCTGTTTTGGACTGTTTTCACATGTAAATGATTTGCATATTTCTCACATGATTCAGAAAAGATGGCCTTTTCACTGGAGAAAGCAATTTTATGTATAGAGGACATGCATTTCAGCCAGAAGCAAGTATTTTATTTTTCAGCATTTTTTAATTTTTTGGGTGAAATATTCCTTTAAAGTACAGTAAATGTCATGTTTTTTGTGTGCCAATACACACAATACATGTATGCACACAATGCATTTGTGAAGGATTTGTGTAATTACAATATCACCATCCTATAACATGTTTTGTAAGCCAACTGAGATTCTCCTAACCAGGTTCATGGTTGCCAATCCAGACATTACTTATTCAGATATTTAACACAGCTTTTTATGCACCTCAGCCTGTCTTTAGGCTTGCATGAGGCAGATTCATTTATCAGAGCACAGACTGTCATTGTGCTGTAATGAAGTCCAGCAGCTGATGAACCCAGATATCACTCCAAACAACAGACAGCACAGCAGCATCATACATCTAATGTCTTATTCCAACCATTCACCTGCTATTAAGTCTGAGCCAATGACCCAAAGACAGATGCAAACCAACAGCACTCACATACATACAGTATCACCAGAGGTTTAGCTCACAGACATTTACTCTTGGATGTGAAGAGGAATAAAATGGCATCAGACTTTTTCTCTTTTCTCGCTCTTATGTACTTTTCCTGTTTTCAAGAGAAAAAAAATGCTAATGAAACATAAACAATGAATAATTCATGCGAGTAAACATTTTCCTCTATCTGAGGAGCTTATGCATAATTTATATGATAATTTCACTATATTTCAGTATTTTAGAGTGTTTCCTCACTCATACTGACCCATTTTACCTTACTTTTCTGTTCATAATTCATACAGCGTACAAAGACGTTTGCTGTTGTCTCACTGTATCCTCTATATTCGGTGGCTTTGGTAAGAACTAGAATGCTGCAGACTAATCGCACCCATGTTTGCCATAACTGGTCTCAAATATAAACATAAATTTACAATCAGCCAATCACACAGTGTGCAGCACACCCAGAGTTTAGGGTGCATTATGCATCATTATGAGCTAACATGGGAGGGTGGATGCCTTTAGTTTACTGCACAAATAGATTTATGTGCAATGAGATATTTGTGCATTAGCGCATGCATGTGTTAGCATTTCACTGTGTGCATTTAAAGCTAAATAATTACAGATGGTTTTAGTAATCTATGTTTTTTCATCCCTACTCCCTCTCTTTTGCTGTCGGAGAGAGTCCGTAGGACTGTTTTCATTCACTGCTTGAGGCAAAAATAGTAGAAGAGTTGGAAACCTGCTCTGTCACTGAAAAGTTATATGGATTATTGATTGTAAGTAGCATACAAAATAAAGAAGAAGAAAAAACATTAAAGCTAGAGGTTCTTTGAGGATCTTCAATCCTGTATGAAGAGTGTTTTATAAGGAACTGAGGTCAAAGCCACTGGGGATTTGCAATGGAGAAAACCTAATTTTTGCTCTGAATGCATTCAGCAATAAATCTGTCAGTTCGTATGGTCTTAAAATGTGGCCAGAGAGCAATGTTTTTTTGTATTATTATTATTATTGTTTTATAGACTGTGAGTAACTCAATTTTTTTTTTTTTTTTTAAAGCTTAGAGTATTTACTCCTGTTGATTTTATACATTGTTGTTATTTCAGAAACAATATTTAGGCCTATAAAAATGTGTAGACAGTTAGTTGATTTTCTTATTTGTAGCATAATTGCTATATATTTGAAAAGGAAGAACACTGGCTGCATTTATATAATATATATATTTAAATAGATTTTAAAATGTAATTCATACCTGTGATCAAAGCTGATTTATCATTATCATTACTCCAGTCTTCAGTGTCACATGATCCTTCAGAAATCATTCTAATATGCTGATTTTAAGCATTTCTGATCATTATCAATGTTGAAAACAGTTGTGCTGCTCATATTTTGTGGAAACTGTGATATAATGTTTTTCAGGGTTCTTTTATTAATAGAAAGTTCAAAAGAACAGCACTGTAATATAATTTTTTATAATATTTTTAATGACTTTACTCCAACGTTTGATCAATTTAACGCATCCTTGCTAAATAAAAACATTAATCTATTTTATAATAATAATAAAATTCAAATATTACCCTAAACTGTAAACTGGGTCATTAATGTTTAAAAAAAGTAATGTTGAAACTTGCAAAGTTCTTCTCTCCCACAGTCTCCAGCTGTCCAGTCGCCAAGTCCCAGTCGGAGAACACTTACCGTGTCACCATACTGATTCTCTCTCTTCCTCATCCTCTTCTCTTCTTTTTTTTCCTAGTTCATATGCAGAAATGCCCAGACCTCAGTGTCCTGCTGACCTGAAGATGATGAGATTGTGAGATCCAGAAGACTCCAGCAGACAGCGCCAATTAGACAGCTTTGCTGATTAGAGCCACATCGTTTCAGTTTTGTCATGTCACAGTGTGTATGGAGTGAGAGATGGAGCAGGAGAGATAGAACAATTAAATCAAATAAAAAAAATCAAATGGTTCAACTGCTAAAGGACGGTGCTAGCGGTGGCAAAGGTCACGAGTTATATTTAAATTTAAGTTTGAAAGCACTGTAAGTCCAGAATCACACTTTACGAAAATAACACATTCACAAATGTTTACCTGTGAGGTGCAATGAGTAGATGGAGACATTTTTGAGCCAGTCACCTGAGCAGTACATGCCACGTGACTAACGCAGGAAGGAGCTGCACGAAAAGGGCTTCTCGACATCGCGATGTTGTTTAATTTTCTGAGGACATCAAGAGTCACTAGTTCCAAGACGTTCACTCGCTATATCTTGAGCTCAAATTGGGCATTAATAAAACATTAGACTAATCTAATAAAATGTATGGATACATATTTAGGAAACTTTTTATTCATTTTTTTTTATTTATTTATTTTTTATTTCCGCGTTCAGTAGAGCCTAAATTTATTTCGTCAGAGATACGTTTTAAGGTAAGCCTAAGTACGTGACCCATATTGCGGTGTACGGCATCTACCAGCAGGGGCTGACTGCACCACAAACTTCGCACGAATTCGAGCTTGCGTAGAAGCGTTTGCGTTCACGTTTTTGCAAATAATTTGTTGGGCCTTTGGATTAAACGTTCAAAAAATTAAATAAAAAAATAACATAAAATAAAAACCTTGCATGAAGACATTGCATTAAAACAGCATTACATCTGTAATTCCAGGAGACTTCGCCTCATCGTTTGACTGTGCTCTGCCTTACTGTTTTTCAAGTTCAATGAAGCTTTTAATGCATTAAGATAAATATAATTTAACAATAAGTATGCAAATGTTTAACTGTAAGCATTTTATGGCACTGTGCTGTACTTTGCCACATTCCCTAGTGACAGAACTGTGTTCTGCCTGATTTTCCCCTCTGAAGAAGACTGTGGGTGCACTAATGTGATTAATAATGATGGTACAAGAGTGAAATTAATAGCTACTTAAGTAATTAGGCTGAGGAGAGTACTCATCATATTATTCATCTGCATGGTAACACTTCTCATTACGCACCTGCATGTCAAATATGCTTTTAGTTATATATATATATAAATAAAAGTATTATTTAGTATATTTACTATATAAGCTGTGAACCTACATTCCTCATGCCAGTTTTGCGGTTTCTGTCCATTCGGTTACTTCTACTTTTGTCCCGTTTTATGAATTGGCTATTTTAAAGATGTTATATAAAATATTATTATTATTAGGATATTATTATTAATGGATGATATGAATGTTCGCAAAACAATATTTCTGAAAACAAAAACAACTTTACTAAATGCACAATATGTAAAATGGGAAAAGATAAAGGTGTATTTGTATTGCCAAGGAAGCAGTAGTTCATAAAAGTATGTTGGCCTATCATTTGCATCATTCATTTATTTATAATAGGCTATTTAATTTATACACCTTTTTATAATTATAGTTTGTAGTTATGTTATTGATGTTGAGTTCACATCCGTATAGGCTATAAAGCCATCGTAGATATAATTATATAACTTTACCGCTTAATTTCGAGCTTTAGCGTGGTCTAGATCATCACCGCTAATCTGAAGTATACCAAGAGTGATATTCTGTGTTCTCATGAAAGAATGCGCCGCTGTACAGTCTGCAGTACCTCTCTATATCGACAGGGGGCTCTAGTGCACCACAGAATCCAGCGGCAGATGAAAGACAACACGACGGCCTCTGAAACACTTTCACCGCTTCTGTCAATGGCGGCTTTGAGACGCACGAAAACAACACAGATAAACTAACACAACCCACAGTGGCCGAGGAATGAGCATATGTGTTGAAAATCACCTGTAAACCAGATCTGATATTCTGCAAGTAGCCTAATGTGATATTTGTGGACTTCGTGCGCGTGCATTTTACCACGAGAGACCATTCATGCGCGCTTGCATGTATTTGTGTAGCCTGTGTGTGCGCATGTGTAAGGCTTGTGTACACGTGTGGCGAGCGTCTGATGAGCAGGCCAGAGAAGCATCTGAATTTTAATGATGTTGAAGATGATATTGTGTGTCCTTCAGTCTGTAACTGACACAAGCTCTCCATAAATCATCATATAAGCCCATCGTAAAATCAATACAAACTGCAAGCTCAGCGAAGACGCACTCTACGCCTCTCACACACCTTACAGCCTAAACTTCAGGCGTAATGCCGCTCGACCCATGGGTTAAGATCAGAGCGTCTTTAATTTGTATTGTAACAGAGACTTTCTAATCCGTAATGAGATGTCTTTTGGCCGGGCTTTGCTGGGAACACTGGCGATCAGATCGCGAAACAGACACGGCAATTACGTTTGTGTCTTTGTCCTGGAGCGAGTGAAGCCGGTTTAGCCGCTCTATAAATGTTAATCCAGTAAAAAGAGATCCAGGACACCAGGCTTTGATCTCTGCCCCTCGTCGGGCTTCCAGCAGAGCACAACCTCCAGGTACACACACACACACACACACACACAGAGTCCCATTAGCTCCTTATAACAGAGTTTGAAACAAACGCAATGAAGGCGACCTGTTGCGAGTTTGTTTACACTTGAGTGAAGCTAGAGTACCGCAATAGTTCTCAATGTTGATGTGTATAACATGTAAAGTTGTTACGTAATTTAATTACAAATATATAGGCCTATATGTTTTTCACCCACACCCACATGATTTAATTGTCTTCTCTCATAAATTGCATTGTATTGCTCTAAAATATGAGGGACATATTTGTACTGTTTTTATTTCCTTTTCCCCAATGCATTGTTGATGCCAGCGTTTTCTGTCATCGCTATGCAAAGATTTGATTTCAAAAACCGTGTCACAGCTATTAAACAATTTCTTGTCATGATTTTATATCTGTGTTTAAACTGTGTTTGTGGCGGCTGTGCTTTAAATTAAATTATAATCTCAATTAATTCAAGTGATGAAGGATTTTGAAAGTCTGACAGTGATCAGTGTTGAGTAGCACTGCTGTAAAGTTAACCCTGCCTGCTTTGAATGTCTCAAAATTGATTGAAAATATTAGAAATTTAGAAAATTAATAAAATGTAATCCGTTACATTACTTTAATAAAGTACTTGAAACAGTTACTCTACTTATTATATTTTAAATAGGGTAACTTGTAATTTGTACCATATTACATTTCCAAAGTGACCTTCCCATCATTAGTAATTATCCTCCGATATGACGGAAAATTGTAAATCTGTGGAATAAAACACTTCCTTTCACTGCACAAGCAAAGTGGATGGATTTAGGATTCAACATCACTTCATTTTTTTTTTTTTACCTCAGGAGCAAAACAACCGGAAACAAACAAAAATGTTCGGAAAGGAAACAGCAGGACTGTTTTTACAGTGATCCCTCCAACCATCAACTCTGACATTCAAAATACAGCATGTAAAAGACCCTGACGGGATACACACACACACACACACACACACACACACACACACATATTCAGGAGCCCATTTCTTTGCTCAGCCTGTGCAAAACTGTTCAGCTTATGAAAGTCAAATCGAAATGTGGCATAATCTGACAAGTGGAGTCTGTGCTTCAAAAACAGCTCTAACAATCCACACACACACACACACACACACACACACACACACACACACACACAAAACACAAGTACAAACACATGCATGTACACGGATCAGAATCAAAACTTGTGCCACAGACTGTGTGTGTAATCTGCCTCTCCAGGTGCTTCAGTCTTAAAAAACTAGAATGAAATAAACTACAATAAAAGCTATATTTAGACACAGGACTCTCAGTAGGTTTAATTAACCATGTGTTTAAAATCTCATGTAGTAGACGTGGAAAGAAACGAAAGGAGAGAGAGAGAGTTGGTCTTTGCTAGTATTAGCTGCATCACTCGAGTGCTGTTGTATCATAAACACAGTTTAGCACCCTGCTGAGATACTTAAGACCCAACAGTCTTGCCATACTCTCACTAATTACAGGACAGAACCTCTTCTCAGTCCCCACCACTTCTTGGAGCTCCTATCCTTGCACAAATAATCCATCGATTAATATCACATCTATATAGAAAAAAAAACTTTTAAAAGATCATATTTTATTACTTTTATTTTTTGGAATAAAATGTTTTTAATATGTTTTATTACAGAATAAAAAAAAGTGTCTTCAAGTCAAGTCCATACAGACACAACTTTTTTCTAGATTATTCCACATTCTTCAGACTCCGAAACAAAATTTATTAATTTATTATAAATTTAATATAAATTGTTGTGCATTTTATTTCTGAATTTCAGAGTCTTCAAGTCATCATCTCATTGTCTATACGAATTACACTGTAAGCTTTTTTTTCTCTGAATAAAATGTATTATTTTATGTATGTATGTATGTTTATGTATGCACTTCATTTATTTTTGTGTGGCATAATGTGACAAATGTAATCATCCATATACAAATCTCTAAATTAAATTCAGTAAATATAATTTTACTTTTTCATTATGTGGCAATATTAATCCGGGCTGTCTTGTGTAATAGGCCTATCCTTAACCCCAAACCAAAGGAAAAAACAATCTAGTACTCAATATGAGTATTTAAAAATGTATGTTTGAAAATTAAGATGCATTACATAAAACATTATATGTAAATTTGACATTTCTAAGTACTATAACAGGATTTATATTTCTTTTTCGTTAACTTGGACATTCTTAAACGTATCATTTATTTATCATGTTGAGTCATTATGATGATCAGTGGCTCTCTCTCTCTCACACACTCACACACACACACACACACACACACACACACACACACACACACACACACACACACACACACACACACACACACACACACACACACACACACACACACACACACACACAGAGAGAGAGAGAGAGCAAATCCTCCTCTTCTTTCCTGCAGATCTTGCTGTACACTCTTTTACACACATATAAATGAGTGTGTCTGGGCAGGGACACTGGTACAGTGTCATCAGCAGTGCTGTAGTTATGCTTATGAGACAGAGGTGGTGTGAGGCTCTTGGCATGAGTGTGTGTGTGTGTGTGTGTGTGAAACACACTGTGCAAAGGGCAGAGCGTGTAGGGCAGCTCACACATCTGACAGCGGCAGTGAGATGTTTTACACACCAGCTCATCACTTCACCATAGTTCATTCTTCTTGATTTGATTTTTAAGAAATCATTTTTAAAAAGAAAATAACGTAAAATAACTTCCTCTGTTCTTCTGTGTCCATCAGTGATCACTTACAACAGAGATAGAGAGGGAGAAAGAGTATGTGAGGATGACAGGGCGTCCCATGAGGCCGTGCGCGGGTGACCGGGGCTCTGTGGGCTCAGTGTGCGTGTGTCAGTGTCTGGGGTCACACAAAGCATGACCTCTTACTTCTGTCTGTACTGTAAAAAAGACACGCACATCATCCAACTGCTGAGTACCGCAAAAAATGACATCCTTCTTTCTGTCACGCTCACATACTGTCTCCAAATCTTTCCACCACTTCCCTGGGTTTGTTCCTTTGAGAGAAAGAAATATATGAGTTTAATTAAAGGAAGTGATCTAATTTTTGCTACTATATGATCTACTTACAAGGGATAATGTACAGTCAGCTGACAAACTGAATCATCCTGAAGGGGTTTATTTTGCAATAACTGTACATTATCTCGCAGCTACTTACTAAGCAAACAAACAAATGAATAAATGAACGACAATGTATTAATAAATAATTCAATAATTCTGTATTTTGGTGTGCATCAGTATTCATTTTTTGTGTATCATTATTATACTATTATAGTTTTGTTCAAATTTTGAATTGGATTGTTTTTATTTATTTTCTGTTTTTACTTGCATTCTTGTTAACATTTCAATAATTCTGTTGTGTGTTTTGTAATTTGTGTTATTATTCTTTTATTAAATATATATGTTTTTATTTATTTATTTGGTAACACTTTAGCATAGTGGCCAATTCTCTCTATTAACTAGTACTTATTAGCATGTCTATAATTAACATATTGACTGTTTATTAGTGCTTATAAAGCACATATTCTGCATGATTATATTCTACATTCTTAAATCACCTAACCTTAACAACTATACCTTACTTACTATTAATAAGCAGCAAATTAGGAGTTTATCGAGGCAAAATTCATAGGCAATATTTTGTTAATAGCAAGAATTAGACCTTAAAATAAAGTGTGATATTTTTATTTATTTTAGTTTAGTTATTGTAGTACTTCAACTAAATGAGAAATATTGCCTTGGAAAATACCTGAAGTAAGTTTTAACATTTGCTTTATTATTATTATTATTTTAATTAAACAAGATTATTGAAAAACATTTTACAAGAAATAACTATTTCAGTTTTTCTTCAGAATGTATTAAAATTGTGTGTTACTTGCAGTTTCTTAGTAATTGTTTGGAAAATTTACAAGGAATTTCCGAGTGAATTTGTTTTCTACACCATTCTCGTTCAGTATATTTAGCAACAGTACTGCTGCACTTATCTGATAGTGCTGAGGAAAAAGCATGAGCAGAGAAACCCGAGTGTCTCCGTGTGATGAGGCTGGCACACACTTACCTACAGAAAACTTTAAGAGAAAATATCTATCAGGAGGAAAGAATTAGATTGACCTAAACAGAGGGAGAGATTGAAATGAAGCAGGATTTTCAGCATGGGCCGCTACATAACCTTCAGGAGGACTCTATTTTTCATTAGAGAGGTGTCAGACGCTCGCCTTTAATACCCTCATCCTGGCTGTGAGGAGAGACCTGCCCCAGTCTCAGCACATAATGAACAGAGCTCAGTCACAGTCAAATCAACACACACTTCAACACATTCATCTCATGCTGAATTGTCCAGTAACTAGAGTAGTAGATATTAGATGCATCATTTTCACAAGACCTGCTCATTTCAGTAAATAATCTATTGTAGTTACTTCTAAAACACACAAAACAAAATCTGTCCGTCCGTATACATATATATTAGTTCATATTTAGAAGTCAACTCCTTTGCAAGTTGTCTTGGTAACATCAGTCAAAAAGTCATTTATAAAGAGAAAAAAAATGACTGTAATTGGAATAATGTGCACTGATAAATCAAAAATGACCATTCAGTCATTACTAAAATGAACTTACAATGCTTTATTATTTATAAAAAATCTTTCTATTGTATTGTTGTTGTTTGAGTGACATCTTTTGTTTGTTGTCCATGTATGATAGCTCACTTTACATAATATAGCTTGCGGGGGATTCTTTGTCGAAGCAGACATCATCTTAAGTGCTGCTACTGCAAGTGTAATGGCAACAGCTGTCCCAAACATCTCAGACAATCTGTTAGCTGTTGTGAAAGAGCAGTACTAGAGCACTTAGACAGCACTAACAGCTGTGGCATAAGAGTCACTTTCTTTTATGACCAGATGCAAAACGCCTTTGGTAGTTTCTGGTAAATGTAAAATCGGAAAATGTATGCTGATATAACAGTTCATGACATGTATAACACAGTTAGCTGGGTTAGGTTATAGTTCACTTAATTTCATCCTATATGAAGTATCTGAGTAAAGTTAACCAATGGTTCAAACATTGCATTAGCCACTATGCATGCTAAAAAATCAAGTTCGGCTGAAGAATTATATTTGAGTATATCGTATGTTAACAGTTTAGTAGTTGCTATCAGCAGAAAACAGGCTAACTACATAAGATATGATCTTAATTAAACATGCTGTATAGGCCAGATGTGTCAAAACCTGTTCCTGGAGGGCCCAGGGTATTGGTTCAGCTCATAAACATACCTGAACCATTATTTATTATTATTAATATTTTACATTTAATTAAATCTTTTAATTTTATTTTATTTTATCATGCATGCTTCTATAATTTTTTGACAAAATATGAAATATATATAAAATTTATACCTACATTTTTTAGGAGCAGGTGCTACACAACCACAGACAAGGTGGATTTTTTTTTAAACTGAATAATCATTGTGGATGTTGGCTTTATATGCATACTCATTCGTCTGATGTCAGAAAATGACCAGTTTTTAAATCATGATTGTATTTCAGCTTAAATGCCCAGATGTTTTGAGTTCTGATATTTCTTTTGCATTTTCATGGTACAATGAACTCTTTTAAGTTCCAGCATGCCACATTTTGTGGGACAGTTTGATGTAAAATTAAAAAATTTTGAAGACCATTATAAAAAAGAAGTACACTTAAGCTTACATTTTAAGGGAATAATATACTAAAAATAACAAGTGCAAACTTAGTTGCATTTATATAAAAAAATATTATAATTTAAGTGAATATTAAATAAAATGATCTACCTTCTCGTGACTTGATGGACAAACTTGTTGAACGTCGAACAGGCAACGGCTATAAGTACATGTGCTAGATAACTGAACAAACTCATCCGTTCGATGATGGACAATTGTGGATGTTCTGAATGACTATTAGTTTAAATGCTCTTTTTTTGAGGAAAAGAGGAACTTTTGAGTTCATAGTACAATGAACTTTATTTCAAGCATCTGAAGAAAACCTGATTCCTTCCTGCTCACTCCAACTCTTCAACACAGCAAGCAACTCCAAGCAGCAACACAGGTGTGTATCTTCCCACTTTCACATCAGTTACTGAGTAGCAGTGCTTCCTCCTCCCCTGCAATGCTTTCCGTAACGCAGTGCTGTTAATTATCCTCGTTAGCGTCTGAGTCAGCAGCACTAGGCTAACGAGTGTTGGCTCTCATGATCTGTGCATTTGAAAGTGATCTTCAGCAATAAAAACATGTCAGCCAACCCCGCACTGGAAAATTGCAAATTGGTGAATGTGCTGAGTGAGCGTGAATGTGTGTGTGTTTTTTTTGTGCTGACTGTATGCAGGACTGTGGTGATGGATGCTGGCTTGACACAGCCTCAGTGTTTGGGATGTGGGAATAATGAGTTTCAGTGTCCCCTACGCCCAATATGCACAGACACCGAGAGCAGAAAGAGAACACTGTGGCTTTAATTAAGGGAGAGCGACACCCACACACTCACACACACTGACTCAAGGTGATGGTGCTTCTCATTTCTGTCAGTGGTGAGTGGAGTTGTAGTCAGGTAGGGGCCGGTCCTGCAGGACTCTAATAAGGTGCTGTAATGTCAGGGTGGGTTGGCTGTTCACTGGATTTTACTCAGGGAAGACAGGAAGGTTCTTATCCACACAGACCATGCTAATTCATTAAAAGAACATGGCTTTTGGTGCCATTTGCATTACTGCATCCAGAATATCTTTATCTATTATATCTACAAAACCCGTTGTTTTATATCATATTAGAATAATACATACATGCAATTACCAGTGATGAATGTTTACGTTTGCTGTACTGCACTTTGCTCAAACTGAAAGGTTAAGTAAATTATTTTTATTTTCTATGTTGGAAACTCAGTTTTTTATTGTAATTGCATGGCTCCATTGACATTACATAGTGATATATATAATATATATATATATATATATATATATATATATATATATAGTGATGGGGTGAAGAAGCACACGACACAAGGATCAAGGTAAGTTCCCCGAAGGGTGGATTTTATTGAGGTGGTGAAAGGAAAAATAGCCAACGTGAGGGGTTTCCGGTGCTCAGTGCTCGGCCTTCTCTTCCTCCTTCAGTGTGCAGTGCTGTGTTGTACGGTGAAGTGGAAGTCCTGGAGCGCGAGGAACAACCTAGTCACCCTGGCGTTGGTGTCCTTCACTCGGGCCATCCACTGTAGAGGGCCGTGGTCTGTAATCAGGGTGAACTGGTGGCCGAGGAGGTAGTAACGGAGCTCCAGGACTGCCCACTTGACGGCCAGTGCCTCCTTCTCGACAGTCGCATACCGTCGCTTCGCTGAGGTCAGCTTCCGGCTGATATAGATGACCGGGTGTTCCTCACCATCGAGGACCTGGGAGAGGACGGCTCCCAACCCGGTATCGGACGCATCCGTTTGCAACAGGAAGGGGCGATTGAAGTCGGGGGCCCTGAGCACGGGCTCGGAGGTGAGGCGCTGGAACGCGCTCTCCGTCTCCGGACTCCATTGGACCTTCTCTGGCTACCCCTTCCTGGTCAGGTCTGTCAGGGGAGAGGCTAAGGTGGAGAAGTTAGGGATAAAACAGAGGTAGTAGCCCGACAACCCCAAAAAGGCCCGTACCTGCGTGTTGGTGGTGGGCCGCGGCTCGGAGAGGATCGCCGCCACCTTCTTCTCCTGGGGTCGAATGAGGCTGCGGCCCACATGGTAGCCGACGTACTTGGCTTCGGTGAGGGCCAGATGACACTTACGGGGGTTGGTGGTCAGCCCAGCCCCGCGGAGTTCTGACAGCACCTTCCGCAGCCGCTCCAGGTGGTCCTCTCAAGTCTCGGAGTGTATGACTACATCGTCTAGGTAGGCGGCGGCGTAGGTCTGGTCGGGCCGCAGGAGGATGTCCATAAGCCGCTGGAAGGTGGCGGGAGCCCCATGTAGGCTGAAGAGTAGGACCCGGTATTGCCAGTGGCCACTAGGGGTCGAGAACGCAGTCTTCGGCTTGGCCTGCTCAGTTAGGGGGTCCTGCCAGTAGCCCTTGGTGAGGTCGAGAGATGAGATGTACCGGGCCCTTCCTAGGCGATCCAAGAGTTCATCAACTGGGCGGCACTAACTCCAAGACTTCGTTCAGGCAGCGGAAGTCGTTGCAAAAGCGGAAGGTGCCGTCGGGCTTTGGAACCATGACGATGGGGCTGGACCAAGGGCTGCGTGATGGTTCGATGGTCCCTAACCTCATCATCTCCTGTACCTCCTCCTCAATGGCGTGTCGCCGAGCCTCCGGAACACGATAGGGCCGCTGCCGGACTATCACTTCAGGTGCTGTGCGGATATCGTGCCTGAGTACGTGGGTCCGCCCTGGCTGGGGAGAGAACACATCGGTGAACTGACTGACCAGGTGTTGCAGCTCCGACTTTTGGGTGGCCGAGAGGTGGGGGTCCATGTCCACAGCCATGGGAGGTCGCTGAGCGAGGGCTGCAAGCTGGGGCCTGGTCCCGACCCAGCGCTTCAGAAGGTTCACGTGGTACAGTTGGTCCTCTCTGCGTCGTCCTGGGCTGCCGGATCCGGTAGGTGACAGGGCCAATCCTTTCCGTAATGGTGTAGGGACCTTGCCAGCTGGCCAAGAATTTACAGGCGGCAGTGGGGACTAGGACCATGATGTTGTCTCCAGGCTGAAACTCCCGTGGCTGGGCCGTCCTGTTGTAATGTCATTGCTGGGCCTGCTGGGCTTTGGCAAGGTGCTCCCGGACGATGGGCATGACCCTGTCAATCCTCTCCCGCATCTCCCAGACGTGCTCGATGGTGGAGCGGTGGAAGAGTGGTGGCCGAAGAGGAGCTTGAAAGGGGGAAACCCGGTGGACGCCTGGTGTACCTCCCGAATGCCGAACAGGACATAGGGCAGCATCTTGTCCTCAGCAGCCACTCACCGCAGCATTTGCTTCAGTGTTTGGTTGAAGCATTCGATCAGGCCGTCCGTTTGCAGGTGGTATACGGTGTTGCGGAGCTGTTTTATCTGGAGAATCTTGCAGAAGTGCTGACACTTGTACACGGGCGGGCCGCCATGGGTTGTAGGACCAGTCATGAAATAGTTGGGCGGCACTAATGGGCGACAGTCCAACCTGCCCCAAGATTTCCTACTTCAACTCTTCATAAGAACCGCTTCCGCTCGGGGGTAAGCATGAAGTACGCCCGCTGTGCTTCTCCCGTCAGCAACGGTGCCACGATCCACGCCCACTCGTCCCTGGGCCAAACCTCCCGGGCGGCGATCGCCTCGAACATCTGAAGGAATGTCTCGACGTCATCATGTGTCGTCATATTCGGGATGAGTTGGGTAGCCTGGGCTCGGGGGTCAGGTAGCGGAGTTCGCGGGGTGGCCGCCATGCAGAGGGGGCAAGATACAAAACTTAATAGGTAGCCAGTGCACAGACTGTAAAATTGGGATAATATGATCATGTTTTTTTGACCTTGTAATGACTGTAGCTGCTGCATTTTGGACTACCTGTAGCTTGTTTATTGAAGATGCTGGACAAGAAGATGCTGAGATATATAGCTGAGTATCATCAGCATAACAGTGGAAACTAATCCGTTACTTTCTAATAATATTACCAAGGGGCAACATGTATATTGAAAATAGAAGATGACAGATCCTTGTGGCACTCCATACTTTAGAGGATTTAATTGAGATGATTCCCTGTTTAAATAAACAAAGTAGTAATGATTGGACAGGTAGGATCTAAACCGTCTTAAAGCCTACCCTTGAACACCTGTATAGTTTTGTAATCGATCTATGAGTATGTCATGATCTATAGCTTTGAATGCAGCACTAAGATCAAGTAAAACTAGCAGTGAGCGGCTGTCTTGGTCTGACGCAAGTCATTTGTAATTTTAGCAAGTGCAGTTTCTGTGTTATGATGGGGCCTGAAACCCAACTGAAATTCAACGGGTATAAATAGGGCGACAGGTGGATCCACTCATTAGGTTTTAGGCTGAGGAGCCGAGAACGTGTCCCGGCAACAGCGACCGGTTCAAGGTTGTGGCATGGGGACATAACGAGACGTTCCCTATCTGTCTGTAACTACGAGTTATGTCGAACGACATATGGGGTCCTATGGAAAATGCCACAACCTGAACACCGTCATAACCCTGTGGCGCTGCAATTGTCGATAAGCGGTGGCATGCCACAAAAGCTACGCTTAAGGTCGTAACCTTCCCAAAGCCCCAGCACAAATTCACTGACCTTGGTACTGAAGGGGCCAAAGGGTGAGTACATCGCTGCTGGAGAAGGCCACGCTGCTGTTCTGCCCACACAAATTTAGTGGAAGGGATTTCAACCTTCGGAGAAAGATTGCTTCAAATCTTCCCTATTTGTTCTTACAGCTTGGCAAGACGATGGGGAAGCGAACCTTAGGAAAAGATTGCTACGGAGACCACATCCTACCCGTAGGGAGGTGACATGTGGAGATACTGATATGGACTGACCCAGGGGGCAGTGCTACATATGGAATGGGTCTCTGAGGCAGGTCCTACCTTAGAGTAGGGATGAAACAGCTGCCAGAAGAGACTGACAGAGCGAGTCTGTCAAGGGAAGACAAGGGTTTGCCAAGAGGGAAACCTTACCATGGAAGAATACACAAATGGGATTACCATATGGGGAAACCTAGCCCAGTACAGGGGCTGACCAGAGCTCTGGGCATGCTAACACCAGTACTGGGCCTGGCAACAGACTGGCTCTACACGAAGGTTTCAAAATCTTGCGAAGGTGTTAGGTGTCGCCCAGCCCGCAGCTTGACAGGTGTCTGCCAGAGAGGCGCCATGCGCCAACGCATAGGAGGAGGCCACACTCCATGTGGGGCACAGCTCCCCTTGGAAATGGTACACCAAGGCGATGGCATCCACTATCCAGTGGGCCAACCTCTGCTTGGAGACAGCCTTCCCCTTCTGCTGACCTCCAAAGCAGACCAGGAGCTGCTCACAGTTTTTAAGCTCTGGGTGCGGTCCACGTATATGCGAAGCGCTCTTACGGGACACAGCAACGCCAAGGCTGGATCTGCCTCCTCCAGGGGCAACGCTTGCAGGTTCACCACTTGGTCTCGGAAGGGAGTGGTGGGAACCTTGGGCACGTATCCCGGCCGGGGTCTAAGGACAACGTCAGAGTAGGCCGGCCCGAACACAAGGCACTCTTCACTTACCGAAAATGCTTGGAGGTCCCCAACCGTCTTGATGGAAGTGAGCGCGACCAGGAGCGCTGTCTTGAGAGACAGGAACTTAAGTTTGACTGAATCCAGCGGCTCAAAAGGACCCCTCTGAAGTCCTGCCAGAACAATAGAGAGGTCCCAGGATGGAAACAGGGGTGTCCTAGGAGGATTTAACCTTTTGGCACTCCTCAGGAACCTAACGATCAGGTTATGCCTCCCCAGGGACCGGCCGTCCACTGCATCACAATGGGCTGCAATGGCAGCCACATACACTTTCAGGGTGGAGATTGACAGCCTACTCTCCAACCTTTCTTGCAGGAAAGATAGCACGACTCTGACCGGGCATCTCCGGGGGTCTTCTCGGTGAGAAGAACACCAATTCGTGAACAGACTCCACTTCAGAGCATAGGCCTGCCTCGTAGTGGCCTGAGTGATAGTGTCTGACACTGCTGGTGGCAGATCACTTAGGTCTGCCGCATCCCATCTAGAAGCCACACGTGGAGGTTCCAAAGATCTGGATGAGGGTGCCAAATGGTGTCCAACCCCTGGGAGAGGAGGTCCCTCCTCAGGGGGGGATGCGCCAGGGAGGGGCTGTCACGAGGAGCATGAGTTCCGAAAACCAGGTCCGGGTGGGCCAGTAAGGCGCAACCAACAGGACCTGTTCCTCGTCCTCCTTGATCTTGCACAGCATTTGTGCGAGCAGGCTCACTGGGGGAAACGCATACTTGCGTAGAGCCCGAGGCCAGCTGTGTGCCAGTGCATCTATGCCCAGGGGGGCCTGGGACAAGGAATAGTACAGCTGGCAGTGGGAGGACTCGTGGGAAGCAAACAGGTCTACCTGGGCTTCCCCAAATCGACTCCAGATCAGCTTGACAGTCTGGGGATGGAGTCGTCATTCCCCAGGAAAGGTGAGCTGTCGTGAGAGCGTGTCGGCTGCACGATTGAGCTCCCCTGGGATGTTGAGCCATGTCTGACCCCAGAGAAGGAGATGGCGGGCGAGTTGAGACATGCAATGTGATCGTAGACCGCCCTGTCGGTTGATGTACAAAACAGCCGCAGTGTTGTCCGTGCGGAGTGTGGCGCTGTCTCTGCCAACTCCTGAAGAGCAGTCTCCCACATCTCCGAGTTGCCCGTGTCAGGACCGCTTGGTCATCTTCCCAGAGGACGTCGCAGCCGGGAGTGACACGGGGGGCGCCGCTCTCCGTCGCTCGCCGCCGTAAGGCGAAGTCAGTCGCCGTGTGAGTTCCTGAATCAACCTCAGGTCAGTACCACCCTTGTGCATTGCTTTTAGCGCCTTGGCTTGATGTACCTGCAGTATAGCCATAGCATGCAGGGCAGAGGCAGCATTGCCCGCAGCACTGTAAGCCTTGGCAGCCAGAGCGGCCGGCAGCTAACAGGCCTTGGACGGGAGACGTGGACGATTCCTCCAAGTTGCGGCGTTTTGCGGGCACAGCTCTCCACCTGGGGAATGTCAGCGTACCCCCTGGCTTCCTCGCCATCGAGGGTGGTGATGATGGAAGAGAGAGAAGAGCGGCTTCTGGCCATGAAAGGGGCCGTCCATGACTTCGTCACCTCTTCATGCACCTCCGGGAAGAAAGGAACCGGGGCAGAACGAGGTTGTGAGCAATCGACATCTGATCCTCGGGCAGCGCACCGAATGACACGCTGGGGCCGCCGTGAGACGGCCCAGCAAAATCAATCGGCAGCTGCACGGGACATGCGCCATGGGAGGAGTGAGAGGTCCATGGGGCGTGGCCCGGCGGAGAAGCTCTCACTGTAATCCTCAGATCTCCCAGAGCGCTAGCCAGCGGTCCCCCGCTCGAGCCAGAGAGACCGCGACGGGTGGCGACAGAGGGGTCTGCTGCACTCCCCTTAAGGAGTGAGAGACGCGATCGCATCGATGCCACGTTCATACGCCCACAATAGACGCATGAATCATCCACGAGTGCAGTCTCAGCATGTTGGATGCCCAGACACTGCAGACAACGCTCGTGACCGTCAACCGGAAACGACCACATCCAGAAGGACACGGACGAAACGGCATCTTGAAAAAGACGCGAATCATCCGTGATTTGCTCTTTTAGAAACTGCTCTTTAGTCAAAGCACCCAGGGGAATCACCGTCACAGGGACACAGCTGTACCACGCCATCACACCAACCAGGAACAGCTCTCGAACACAAAGATGAAAGGCTTTGTAGTGACAAGTTGCATCAACTACTCGGCTCCGAGGCAAAAATCTAATGAGTGGATGCACCTGACGCCCTATTTATACCCGATGGCACGGGGAGTGGCTCAGGTATGTTAAATCCACTAGCCAATTTTCATTGGTGTTTTCTCTTAAACTCAGAGATGATTGGCCTCCCAAGCGTGACCCCATATGTCGTTCGACATAACTAGTAGTGACCGACAGATAGGGAACTAAAATAGAGTAGGCTACTTCTTTAAAGAATAATAAAACAAAATGATTTACCATTTAATTTAAAGTAAATTTATAATTTCATATGGCTATAAAATACTTGTGTGTGAAAAAAACTGTAAATGTTTTTTTACTCCAAGTACACTTAAGTGGGCTTTTATTTCATTTCATATTGTTTACAAACAGTATTTTTAAAATATACTTTTAAGATTTTATGTAAACTACAAGTGTGTACAATTACCTATCTTTCACAAGGCAATTATTTTTAATTAATATTTTTTTATTTTTTTATTTTTTTTACCTGGGCCAATAAGCAATAAATGTGTTTTTGTTAGTTTACTGATGCTTAATGGGAGTTCAGAAATATCTAACAGACAGATCTTTGGCAATGACACCTCAACTTTTTTTAGTGAGATCAGAGACAAATAGTAAATGTAATGAACAGATCAGGGCAAGAGTGAACTCCTTCAGGGCTGATAACTGTTTTCCCATGTCATTAGCCTCTGTTCCATGAACTACTTTTTTTCATTCATCTTTCTTCCTCACTTCTTCTCCTCTTTTTGTCTATTACTTGGTCCCTCACTTTGTTCTCCCCTTGTTTTATCCCCTTTCTCTACGTCTACACAGTTAAGTGCATATCAGACTGCTGTGCTAATGTAGAAATGGAAGAAGAGAGACTATAATGAGAGAGAGAGAGAGAGAGAGAAAGAGAGAGAGAGAGACAGGGACACAGAGAGACACTGACGGGCAGAAATGGATAATTAGGACAGAAAGTTTCACTGCAGTTAGCGACACAGATCAAAGGAACAAGGACATTAAGTTCCATTGTAAAGTTTTTTTCGACCTTAATTGCTCTTGGTCTTTTTAAACAGTGCTTACATTTAAGCTCTTGACACCTAGCTTTAACTGCACATGTAACTCTGGCCTTCCAGCACTGCGTAAATGTCAAAATGAGTCAGAATAAACCCCATATACAATGCTGTGTTGTATTATAATATGGAGTATTATTTAAATTAGGTATCATTATGAGTGTGTCCTTTTCTCAGGGCACTTTAGAAAACAGTATTATTCCAACATGTGAAAGGTCAGTAGCACTAATTCATAATGGTAGTCCTAAAATATGAAAATTAATGGTCATCTAATAGACAATTTTAACCAATGCATCTTGCACTTATTATCAGTGTACTTATTCTCCTGGATCAGTTAAAGTGCATAGTCCACTCAATCTCAAAATAAGTTTTTGAATTTTTGGCTTTTTATTTTTTGGTTGTAAAAAAAAAAAAAAAAAAAAAAAAAAAAAAAGACTATCTTCCTGTAAACCTACAGCCTCAGGTTGGAACACAGATCATATGAAAACTTACAAATGAGATTGTACAAATTCATATAATTTGCTGCCAATTGACCAAAATGTAAAATACAATACAAAATGGAACAGAAAATATAAAAATAAAAACTACTCCAAAATATTAATAACAACCGATGAGCAATGCCAACCAGTATTGCTTCAGTATGAATTGTATATGATTCATATTGACACCAGTCCCTATTGTTAATCAAAATTTTACTCCGTTCCTTCATCAAAACCATCACATGGCTTCAGATTAATTGGTATGTACTGAAATAAACAAGTTAAAAGGACAATGCGGCTCTTTACATGTTTTATTATTATTTCTAGCTATCATGGTATGTTCAGAATTTCTCTTTGTGTGCTCCTGCAGAAGAAAGAGTTGTGCAGGTTTGGATTACGACTGAATGTTGACAGAACTGTAATTTATTTCTGTAGACTGTTCTTTTAAAGCATAGTACCAATCAGTTTATCTGACGTGCATTACCATGAAGTTTGTAAACAGTAGGTTCACATTCAGAGAATCGACTGGCTCCTCTGATGAGGAAGAGTTATCCCGGTCAGTTAAATCATTGTCCTGTTGCCTATTAAGGCTTTAAGACTCTGAATCATTACATTGTTTCAGCTAATACCCAATATTGAACCAACAATCATTTTGCTGAGGTCAAATTCAAAATCTATCCCTGTTTATCTGTTTGCAAATGACAGGCTCTTTCCTGCCAGCTCTGACTTGAACCAATTTAATTATGGCTCGTTAAGGTGCTGAGCAGTTAGCGCAAGCCTATCGACAAGCGGGAAGGACACGCTAATTAAAGGCCATTTAAATGTTTATCCCAGAGCAGTAATGGAGAGACACTTATCATTTAAATGCTGTTTGGAGCAGATCCCTCTCCCTCCGTCTACAGGAACGTGTGGGAATGAATCCCAGTGGATTTCCTAATGCACTGGGAGGACATGCTTGTCAGGTTCACGGTTAACACCACCTAAATATTACAGAGGTCATGATGTTTGGGACAATGAAAGGAGGAAAAGAAAAACAACCAGCATGTTATGCTTGTTACTTGATTATTGCTGGTGGCACAGTGTAATCCCGGGGAGAAAACGCTGTCCTACATTTCTTCTTGGCTATTTTTGTGCTCATAAACAGGTTTATGCTACATGAGAGCGATTATGCACTGAATAATCAGTTATTCTGTAGGTCAGGTAGTCCTCAGTCACACTGCAACATGTGATTATAGACCTGAAACATATTCTAACAACTGAATGATTTTCTCCACCCAGATTTCAAATTGCATTTTTTTAAATAACTAATCACACTAATTAACATGTCCTATTGACGGCATAGGCATCTCAGGCTGCAGGACAGTCCACCACAGTAGTAACACACAGACATTAAGTACAATGTAATTACAATATTATTACAATGCATTACTTCTGTTGATGAAGAAAACTAAACTAATAATAATAAAAATTGCATGCTATCTTGAAATAATGTAATATACATATTGGGGAAGATCTGAAGAACAATTTGCATTGAAATCAGAACATATTTACATATAAGTTAAGCATGTGCAGGAAGATTATGCATCAGTCACTTTGTCATGATAGGAAATACATTTGCTAATTTAGTTATCATGGTATAAAATGTACAATTATGGTTGTTATTGTTTTAAAAATTATTACCACTACTGGGTAATAAAATAAAAACTGTCCCCCAAGGTAAACTTTTACAGAATGTATTAGATGAATTTACAAAATTGAGAAGAGCATCGCCATTCATCAAATATACTGAGATGAGTCATCTATTATCTACTATTCTGTGGCACATCAGTTAAAGTAAAATTACAGTAGGATAAAAAACTGAAATGTTGCTTAAACAGTGGCTTATATTATATTATATTATATTATATTATATTATATTGTATTATATTATATTATTATGTTATATTATATTCATTGGTGCAAATTCAATAATTCTTCTGTAAGACATAATAAACGAGACCAACATAAAAGCCCATATCCACGAAGAAAAATCTCGAAACACGTATGGTATAATGTTTGTCACTGATGTCAGGACAGTAAAATAACCTTTGCTTACCCGACACTTTCTTTCCAACCACCCAAACACAATAAACAAGCTCCGACATCTCTATTTCATATTAGCCAAACTGAAATCAATGTGGCACATTTGTCTTTATTACTGAAATAAATAGCTTTTTCATTATGCTGTGATCTCTCCCTCTCCCTGCCTCTGTTGCCATTACTTAAGGGCTCTCCTTGGGCCTGAGAGGACTCTACCCCAATGTCATTCATTTGCCACCAGCAGTAACAATCCTCTAAGAGTGTAGAGACAGAGCGTAAGCAGCCATTTCCTCTTGTGAAGGGAAGAGAGATTGAGGAGAAGAAAGCTGGAGGAGGAGGGGAGATGATCGAGAAGCTGAAATGAGGAGAGGCCCGAAAGCACAAAAGAAAGCTGAGGATGTAGATTAGCATTTTCTGTGGCCCGGCCAGTGTGTGTGTGTGTGAGTGTGTGTGTGTGATTCATGGGCCTGACAGATGCCGGGTGCAGCTGGCTCTGTCCTTGATCAGCCCTGTAGCCCGGACAGCGCTGTCATTCACCATTGCCCAAATTATCTCTGTATTGACTGCACAAGCCTCTGTGACAGCGACGTAATGGCTAATTACCCAGGATGCTTTGGGTACTTTCAAAGCCCATACTGTGCAACCGAAGCAGAGCGAGTGAGAGAGTTCAGGAAATGCATCTTAGGTGTTAGGAAAAAGAAACGATAGAGAAAAAAAAAACAGTTTTCAGTATGACATTCTGTGTTATGCTATGATATTTGAAAGAGATCCTCACTGACTATCTGATGCATGTTGCACAGAAAAATGGCAAGAGTTAGTGAAAATCACAAGTTTTAATCTGGTTGCCGGTGGCTTCTAGGAGTCACAGTACACATGCTTTTACAAGGGAGCGATAGTTCACCCAAAAATGAAATTTCTGCCATTACTTACTCATCTTCATGTCGTTCCAAACCTGTATGAGTTTCTTTATTCTGAAGAACACAAAATAAGATGTTCTGAAGAATGTTTCACTTCCCATCGAGACATGAATTAAGCAGTGCTTTCTTATTTTTAATTATGCCTATACAGCCCTTAAATGTAAATGTAGATGAAATATATATTTACTTGAACTATACATTTTATTTTATTTTTATTTACATAGATATTTAGTTCTATTTACCTTTGTCTGTGGTTCAGGTACATGATGCCATTTTGTCTGGATTTATTAATTTATAAAAAAAATTGAATTAATTAATAAATATGCAATTAATGCAATTAAAATTCTTGAACAGAAACCTTTTAGTTGTTTGGTACAAACTTTTATTATTCTTAAAAGTAATGTCAGTAGAATGAATAGATAGATAGATTGTAATGATAGTCTTACATTAAGCAGTTTAGAGGCCATGAAATAAGTATTAACTCACTACAATGTAGATTTTTTTTCGTAAAAAATAATATGTTTAATAAAAAAAAATTTATATTTACTTCATATTTTACAGTATATTTATTAAAAACTATATATTTTAAAATATTTGCCTTTGTCTGTGGGTCAGCTACATAATGCTTTTATTTTATTTAAAAAATGCAATTCATAAAAATTTTTTTTTAGTAGTTTACCACATAATTATTATTTCTTAGAAACAATACAGTTAGACTAACAAATTAATAGTTAAAGTTTTAAATATTATATAAATTTATTTAGTACATAATGTTACTATCATGTACTTTTTACTTGCCATGTGTTCTACAATGAAAAAAATTAAATAAATATGTTTTTCTTTTTTGTAAACACACTTTTGTTATTAACCCTTGTGCAATCAATTGTGGAGACTGTTGTGGATTTTTTTTTTAAACAACAACCAATTTACTGCACACCAGTCTGTTACTGCTGAGCTAACATCAGATTTAAGAATCCTAAGATGTCATGAGATCAAAAGCAACAACCTTATATAAAGAGCCTGTGTCTGCACATATAAATTAGTCAAACATATAAATTATTGTTTTCTATTTGTCTGTCCTGTTGAGATCTCAGCTATAAGGTCATAACACGCTAACATTTTCAATAATAGAGCCAAAAATAAATATATCGAAGAAATTCACTTCAAATGCCATTTAAAGTAGATATAGCTGCTCTCGAAAGCACATGATAGATGAATGTCAGAAAAAGACACAACTTAAAAAGTCGAAAGGCTCCAGATCATCAGAAAGAGACACACAGAGAGAGGGGAAGAGGGAGAGGAAGAAGGTAAGGGAATAGAGGGTACTAAATCCCACTCTGACTGTTAGGGAAGATGATGAGATCCCGAGAGGATGGACAGAGCATAGAGAGAGAGAAAAAAAGAAGAAACAGAGAGTGAAGGAGCAGCCTTTTCACACAAAAGAATAGCCATTCGCCACAGTCTGTCCCGGCCTGCCATTAGCAGTACTCCAGCACTAATTACAGACACAACAAAACGCAGTGCCACCTCTACCCTACACACACACACACACACACACACACACACACACACACACACACACACACACACACACACACACACACACACACACACACACACACACACACACACACACACACACGCCATTGCTGGAGAAAAGACTTGCTTTAAGCTACTCATAATTTACAGTAGTTATGCTACAATAGAGCTGCCCTTTTAAAAAGTAGCTCACTACATTAAATATACTAACAAGAATTGCTTGCTATATTGAGGATACAACTGTCTTTTTAAGATTTAAGACACTTATTCATAATTTAACCACAGCTA
Organism: Carassius carassius; assembly: GCF_963082965.1. NCBI lineage: Eukaryota > Metazoa > Chordata > Actinopteri > Cypriniformes > Cyprinidae > Carassius > Carassius carassius. The sequence goes on from NC_081773.1 coordinate 2,744,448, forward strand.
CATTTTCTGGCATGCTGAGTTTAGAATAACAAATAACGCATGCAGGTCAGAATTAGGCACATATCCTCTAAACATAAGGATACAAAAAAGGGCAATTGAATTTGGAAACATCTGAAACTCAGTGAGCCCCAATCATATCATTATAAAGCCCTGCAGTACTAAGAGATGAGCAAAGAAAGCAGTAACGACATAATGACATCACTTGCTAAACTATAATACTTTAATAATAAATGTGGACTTTATTAAAATGTTATATATAGTAACACGTGTGTGCCTACAAATGAGGGATGACAGATGATAATTGTAGAGGAGTTGGTTTTAATGATCACAAAGGCAAAGAACAAACACATAACTTGACTTAACACAATGATACTTTAAGAACTGACAAACATGAACTAAAGAGACTGGGTTTATAAAGACAAGGGAAGTAATCAGAAGAACAGAAACAGGTGGGGAGTAATCATTTCACAAAAAAAAAAAAGAAAACAAAAAGACCAAATAAGGAAAACTCAATAGGAACAGGAGAACGGAAGTCTATGACTGTGACATTACGCCCCCTCCCAGTTAAGGCCCGCCCCAAGCCGTAACACTGGAGGTTGGTGTAGGACAGGAACAGGGTGGAGTTGAGGAGGACCTCCATGACGGATCTGGAGACTCGGGCGGCCATGACGGATCTGGAGACTAAGGAGGCCATGGCGGATCTGAAGACTAAGGAGGCCATGGCGGATATGCAGACTCAGACGGCCATGCCGGTTTTGGAGACTCGGGCGGCCATGGCGGATCTGGAGACTTCGGCGGCCATGCCAGATCTGGAGACTTCGGCGGCCATGGTGGATCTGGAGAATCGGGTGATCTGATGACTCGGACGGCCATGGGGGTTCTGGAGACTCGGGCGGCCATGCCGGTTTTGGAGACTCGGACGGCCATGGGGGTTCTGGAGACTCGGGCGGCCATGCCGGTTTTGGAGACTCGGACGGCCATGGGGGTTCTGGAGACTCGGGTGGCCATGCCAGATCTGGAGACTTCGGCGGCCATGGTGGATCTGGAGACTCTGGGGCGGCCATGGCGGTTCTGGAAACTCGGGCGGCCATGGCGGATCTGGAGAATCGGGCGATCTGGAGACTCGGGGGGGCCATGGCGGTTCTGGAGACTCGGGCGGCCATGGCGGATCTGGAGACTTCGGCGGCCATGCCAGATCTGGAGACTTCGGCGGCCATGGTGGATCTGGAGAATCGGGTGATCTGATGACTCGGACGGCCATGGGGGTTCTGGAGACTCGGGCGGCCATGCCGGTTTTGGAGACTCGGACGGCCATGGGGGTTCTGGAGACTCGGGTGGCCCTGCCGGATCTGGGTTTATAAAGACAAGGGAAGTAATCAGAAGAACAGAAACAGGTGGGGAGTAATCATTTCACTAAACAAAAAAAGAAAAAAAAGACCAAATAAGGAAAACTCAAAAGGAAAAGGAGAACGGAAGTCTATGACTGTGACATTACTCCTCCCCTCCCGGTTAAGGCTCATCCCAAGCCGTAACACCGGGGAGGGGGGGGGGGTGCCCTGGAGGTTGGTGCAGGACAGGAACAGGGTGAAGTTGAGGAGGGCCTCCATGGTGGTTCTGGAGACTCGGGAGGCCATGGCGGATCTGGAGACTCAGGCGGCCATGGCGGATCTGGAGAATCGGGCGATCTGGAGACTCGGGCGGCCATGGCGGAGCTGCCTCCGAGGCCACGGCCCCAACCCCCGCCTCGGCCTCTACGCCCCCCACCCCCCCACCCCCCACACACAAAAAAATAATTGGGGAAACTTACGGGGCTGGACTCGGGGGCTGGAGCCAACACGGGAGCAAGCTGGGGTTCAGATCGGGAGCCCCTCTCTGGGCATAACAGGAGTTTGGGAGCCCATCCTGGGCTGATCTGGGGATCGAGGTGCTCAGGAGATGAGAAAGGGATGGACGGAAACAATGGAGACGTAGGAGATTCAAAACTGGGCGGACCCAGCGGAGACAAAGGAGATTCAGGAGGTGAAGGAGGGTCAGGGAAGTGCTCTAGAGGGAAATCTGGGGAGAGGATGGGTGCAGAGAAATCTGGAGGTAATGCCATATCCATGATACTATAGCTGGGTACTGGTGATGGAAGGTGATCTGGAGGAGAGGGCTGTTTAACATATGGCTTGCCATATGACTCACCACCGGCTGCCACATTGGCGGGCTGAGGGAGATAGCTGACTTGGGTTGGGTTTGGGCAGGCTAGAGGAGCTGTTGGAGCGGTATGGAGATTGTCCCGGCGCGGGTTGAGCGGGCGCAACACGGCTCGTTCATGAGGGGAGTGGACGAGGAGATTTAGGCTGTTCACGAACTTCTTCCACCTCGAAGTCCAAATTGTTCAACCGGAGGACCAGATTAAGAAGCTCGATCAAGCGGAAAATCACCACAAGGAAGAGTGCAACGGATTGTGCTCTCATCCAGCCCCAGCAAAAAACAAGCGCCCAGGAACGAGTCATGATAACTCACCCGGTTTGCGAGCTAGAGGACATCCTCTACATATCTTTCCAACCTCCGACCGCTCTGCCTCAAACACCTCAGTTCTTTCTCGGCCTGCATTATCAATTTCGGTCAGTTCTTCTATAACACGTGCATGCCTACAAATGAAGGATGCCAGAGTTGGTATCAATGATCACAAAGACAAAGAACAAACACATGACTTGACTTGACTTGACTTGCAATTCATTAATTAATTTTATGTTTTTGTTTCAAGATTTTGAAACAGAACTTCTAGTCCATAAATTTTGTGCTATTACCTGCATGTCTTATCCATAAGGATGCAGTGATAAAGAACAAGCAATTCATTGATTGTGGAAAGAGATGATTACAGAGTATGAGAACATTTTGAAAATACTATACTTTTTGATCAAAATACAGTAAAACGTTAATATTGTGAAATAGTATTACATTATTACAAAATAACTGTTTTCTACCGTAATATTTTGTAAAATGTAATTTATTCCTGCAAAGCAAAGCTGAATTTTCAGCATCGTTACATTACTTCAGTCTTCAGTGTCACATGATCCTTCAAAAATCAGTTTAATATACTGATTTGATGCTCAGGAAACATTTCTTGAAATGACTAAAGCTAATAACAGCTAATAACAGTGCTGCTCAATATTTTTGTGGAAACCATGATACATTCTTTTCATGTGTACTTTAATGAATAGAAAGTTCACAAGAACAGCATTTAATTGAAATGGAAATATTTTGTAACATTATTAATTTTGCATTTTGAACAATAATGTAAGTTAATGAGGAGCAGACTTCATGATGATGGTTAAAGCGTGGATCTTAATAAGTCCTTCTTTTCCAAACATAAATATACACATAATTCATAGAGAGATAAACGTGATTTGGCCTCTGTAAACCATACTACGTTTAAAGAAGTCCCAAAAAACTATGTTTAAAGAGTTAAATTACCTTAATACATTATTAATTTCTAAACTGTTAAAATTGCATTATAAAATACTCATAAACATGTAGAGTTTGTGTGTGTTTTGTGGTCACTGATGATGTGATTATTGTGCATGCTGTCCAAAGATGCATTCCTCTTAGAAGAAAGAGAAATAATGTGTGTGTGTGTGTGTGTGTGTGTGTGTGTGTTTGG
>NC_081773.1:2753096-2848096 GCF_963082965.1 Carassius carassius
TATGTATTACTAACTGTATATAAAAACAGTAGAAGACAGTCCTCTTTTGGATTATTGTGTGTTGTGTTTGGTGTTTGATATAATATGCACAAGCAATAAAAAAGGAGAATGAAAGCAAATAATGTGTATGTGATGGTGTGCATATTAAATGTCTTTGAAATAGATCAGATAGTGTTTGTGTGTTTTAAGGAACACATTGCTGATTCCGGATGCTGTTGCAGAGTCTGTTGTGTTTCAGGCATGACTAGTTATCAGGAGCCGAGACCACCGAGGACAACACACACTCACACACTCACAAATACATATTCACAAACACTGGAGGCCTCGACATACTCGAACATACAGGAGAGCTGTGGGTTTGACAGTATGGAGGGGTAGAAGTTAATAAATAAGTACAGAGTAATACACTTTCAATGGAAGTCTATATTGGAAATACATTACACTGAAAAACTCCTCAAATACGCAGTATAAGGCTTACGCATTATGTGTGGTAAAATGTGCCTAGTTTAATCCTTTTGAGGCTTTATCCAAACATAACTTTGGTAATATTGGTAATTTTCCATGAAACATCCTTACAACAATAAATTGAATTACATGTCACTAAAAGCTCATTTATGGAAAACAGAAAGAATGAGTTAATGTTACAGATAAAAAAAAAAATAAAAAAAAAAATCCTGCAATAATTCATACAAGCACATCAGCGAAATTAAAATCTCTACATTTCTGCTTTTACAAATATTTTATAGAATATAATTAATTAATTAATTTTTAATATGTGTGCAAGAAAAAGAGATTTGCATTCTGGCGTCCTATTTTTTTTAAACATTTACATGATGTAAATAATCAAAAAAAAAAAAATTAAATCATCAAAACGAGAAACAATGATGTGAGATGAGCATGTGTTGTCTGTCTGATATTCATTCTGTCAGACTTATTCTAACACCATTACAAATGTCTCCAAAGTCTTCCCACTTTGTTATGGTGAAACAGAGGAAGCACTGGGAATGTGAAATCTTTGTCTTCCCGCTTCCAGACATCAGCATACCTCCACAAGCCCGGTGAAGAAAAACACAGCAGCCGCAGGGAGAGAGACAGAGTGAGACGCAGCCGACGTTTCCAGTTCATAAAAGTGCGCTGTGCTCCCCTGAGAGTCTGTCTCATCTCTATGATGGCCAATAATAGCCCATTGTAGTCAAACGCTCCTTTTCTTCCTCACGACAGAATGAGGACACCTTGTTTACAGAGGACAGGACAGTACTAGCAGAACAGCCCCTCTCCCCACACGGAAATACTGCTGACAGAGAGAAAGAGAGACATGGAGAGAGAGAGAGAGAGAGAGAGAGAGAGAGAGAGAGAAGTAAAATCTTGGCTTTCTCCTTCGAGGAGTTGTTGCACATCTCTATATTTATAGTTACATGCGTTTAGGAACATGTGGACCTGTGACTGTGGATCTGCCACACCTCCTCAAACCTCACCAAACGCTTCTGCTCCACTTCAACATCTCACCATCAGCAGCCACGATCACATCTCTGTCGTATGAGCTCCGCAAACAAACACACACAGGCTGATTTTTGTTTGTTTCCCCAAAAGCCAGCGCAGATGTTAGAAAATTACTATTTACAACTATACGTTACGAACACAGCCAGTAAAACTAACTGTTTGCTTAATTTCTCACTTTGCATTTTGTTCACTTTGTGTGCAATTATATTTAATTAATAAGCAATATGTGATATTTGTAGCAATAGCCAACAATACATTGCATGGGTGAAAATGATTGATTTTTCTTTTATGCCAAAAATCATTAAAATGTTCCATGTTCCATTAAGATATTTTGTAAAATTCGTTCCGTAAAAAATATAGTATATATATATATTTTGGATTAGTTATATGCATTGATAAGGACTTCAATGAAAAGTTTTAAAGGCAATTTTCTCAATATTTTGATGTTTTTTTTTGCACCCTCAGATTCCAGATTGTTTTTTAAAAATCCTATTCTAACAAAACATACTTCAATGGAAAGCTTATTTATTCAGCTGTTAAATAATAATAATTCTCTCAATGTTAGATAGATTATTAATAGTGATAACAAAAGCGAGAGGATGAGTGTATATAGTATGTGTGGTTGTCCATGAGTGAGTATTAGAGCAGAGAGGGACGCCCCATTATCCCAACTTCCCCTAATCATTACACTCACCCTGCATATTATTAAGGGGAAATGTTGCATCACACTCTGAGTAAAGGACACACACATAAACACTCACACAGCTCGCTGGAGCTGGGATTTGTGGGAAATAAGTCACATCCTAAATTGCCTGGGTAGCCATCTTTGATGGTGCCCCGCTGTTTTCCTCCTCTCATAATCCCAGTGGTTCCTCAATTTAGAGAAGCTCTCGTGAACCTGTCTCTCGCACAAACACACTATAATGGCTACTTATGCAGTGTGTGAGGATATCGAGCCGTCTGGCTCTTTTGACATCACTGTCACAGGCGGAGGGGTCACGGTGAGTGGCAGGTCGCGGGACGTCTGGGGTTTATCTGTCTCTCTGATCTGTTACACTCTCTCAGCACTACTTAAGTGGATTCGCAAAACCTCCTGCTATCAAAAGCACAGCTCAAGGCTGACTGAAGAGATAAAAGAACAGTTTAAAGATCTTCATGCAGTATTTCATCTCCTCCAATCGCTCAAAGAGCTTCGGTGCAACAGAGAACACTTTTAGCCTCCGAATGTACATTTGCCTCCTTGTTTATCAATTGCCAATGAGATGTCTTGAGCATTGTTTGACTTCTGTGCACTGCAGAAATTTGAAAAGAAGAAGAACCTTGTTAAGAGCCTTAACAGAAAAATACTTTTGCTAAGATTTTTTGGAGGTACATTTTTTGATAAACACTAAGACACTAAAACACTTAGTCAAACATCGACTATCTTGAAGGACTTTTTAAGCAGAACACAAGGAATGCACCAACATAGTTTTGGCCAAAACCAATAATTACTAGCTCATATTTAAGAGCTGATATTAAATCTAGTGGCTGATTTTGTTAAACTGACAGTGCTCACCTTAAAAGATCTCGTTGTGCTTTGAATGACACCAGACACCATGTTAAATAATAATAATTAAACTATTTTAAAACAGCTAAAACTATAGAAAACAACATTTCTAATCCTATAATCTAAAGACAAGCTTATATATATGAGCAATTTTCTTTTATAAAAGGAAAATATACTTTTACAGTATAAAGAATAACGGATAAACAAAATGTTTAAGTGCTATGAAAAATAAAATCTTACAATCAAAAATGTAAACACTTTATTTCATGTTTGGTAGTAGGCCAACTACAAATAATATGCTGCCTCATGATAATTCTGAGACCAAATTCATATTTAGTTAATAGATAGCCCTATTTCACTTAATGGATGGTACAGATAACATTAAACATTCACATTCAAGGCTGATACCGATATAATTAACCAATATATCCAGCATCGTCAATCATCATAAAAAAGTCTGTATATATAATTTATTGTCTGTAATATATCGAGAAACATATCTTATGCTTACCAAGGGTGCAATTAAAAATGTATTATTACAGTTTAAAATAAGTGTTATCTATTTGAATTTATTCCTGTGATCAAAGCTGTATTTTCAGCAGCATTACTCCAGTCTTCAGAGTCACATGATCCTACAGTAATCAGTCTAATATATTGATTTGCTGCTCGAGAAACATTTCTGTTTATTATCAGTGTTGAAAACAGTTGTGCTGCTTCATATTTATATGGAATCTTTTTTTTGTTTTGTTTAAATGGTTCCTTAATGAATATAACGTTGAAAAGAACAACAATAACTTAAAACACTTCTCACTTTTCTCTAAACCCCTTTAAAACCTTTTGTTTTGGTTTCCTTTGGAGTTCAAACCTGAATGGTGGGTCAGACCCCCAACCCCACTTAAATTTGCACCCTGCTCACGGCTCCTGAAAGACCCTTTATCAGCTCTCCCAGCTGGATATATACTTATGAGAAGAAGTAGATGGAATAAAAGAAGGAAAAGACAGAATAACTGACAGAGGCATAAACGTCATTCACTTACTCTCTCTGAATGTATGGTCAGGGAGAAGTGAGGAAACGAGAGAAGAAGAAGAGGAAGTGTTGTTTGGCAGTCCATCATTCTGTCAGGAAGGTATGTGAGAGCTCGCCTCAGGTAGATGTGCTGTCAGGTAGCAGACGGTATTAACCTCTCCCAAAGCCTGACAAAGACCAATCGGACGCACGTTAAACAGGAGAGACATTAGCTGGGAGGGCACACTCACCAAATTCATCGGCTGAGGTATGGCAGATCTTCAGAAACACACAGAACAGGAGAATTATCAAAAAGAAAAGGTAAAAACGACATTTTCAACCAACCAAGAAAAGCACCAATCTCTCTGATTATGACTGGGTTTGAAGGCTCTGCTGTTTCAAAAGCCCAACCTTTTCTTTAAGGGGGTAAGATAATGATTTAGGCTTTGCAGAGGTGAGCGTTCCTGCACCTGTGAGGCTCAATCTGGTCTAATACTTCCCAGGTGAGTAAAAGTGTGTGTGTGAATCCCTGTGGATTCATCCAAGGAAGCAAAAGTACATCAGGGCACTCATGACACAGAATGTTGTGACTTTACATACACAAAATGTGTAACACCTGTATACTGTTGAAAAATGTCTGGCTCAGAGTAGTGGCATAGTGAGCCATAAAGGGGAAATTCCATCTCACATTTACTCACTAACATCTCAATGAAAACCTATAAGAATTTTGTTCATCTTCGGAAAACAAACAAAGATATTTGCAATATTCTCTTATTATTTTTGTTCATCCATTGAATCCATTTATCCATTTGGGATTTTATTCACATATAAACATTGATCAATACTAAACTAATCTCTGCAGTAATGTGGATCTCATGGATAAACCCTAGCAAATGCATCGTCATGGCATCAACTTCACCATAGTTATAACTGCATCACCAAATTAGACATTTTACTAGCTATAAGTAACTTTGCAGCGACATGTCAACTAACGCTCATTAGAGTATTAGTAGACTGTTAGGGTTAGTATAATAATTTGATAGTACTTGCAAATTTACTTAAAGCTTCTTCACAGAACAAAACATTTATAAGTTTAAGCGTTCAGCAGTCACATGAGAAAAAGCTTCAAAACAAAACAAAACAAAACAAAACAAAACAAAACAAAACAAAACATTTATACGTTTAAGCGTTCAGCAGCCAGACAAGAAAAAGCTTCAAAACAAAACTCAACACATTTTTCATGTGTTTAAGCTTTCAGCTTCTCAATAATAATAATAATAATAATAATAATAATAATAATAGTAATAAAATAAATATATATAAAAAAACATTTTGTGGCATGTATCAGGCAGCTTAAAGCTTTTCCACAAAACAAAATAAAACATTTATAAGTTTAAGCATTCAGCAGCTAGATGAGAAAGAAATTCAAAAGAAAACAAAACAAAACACACATTTTTTATGTGTTTAAGCATTCAGCTTCTCAATAATAATAATAATAATAATCAAAAAAATTATAAATAATAAAAATAAAATATGGCACATATCAGGCAAATTACAAAATGCTTCTGATTAATTCAAAAGGAAACAAACAAACACATTTTCACATTTTACACCTTTACGGATGGAGCAAGAGTTTATCCACAAAACAAAACAGAACATTTAATTTCAAACAGTTTCATGTATGTGTGTAATTTTAAGCATTTAGTAGCTAGATGGAAAAAAAACCCTCTACACTCAAGTACTGAGCTTGAATCTAGACTCACAAATCAATAATAGTGAGTTTCTGATCAAGTAATTAATTGACCTCATATTGTAAATCCCAATATAGTGATTGTCTTCCTGGCCTGATCATCTGTGTGTAATTATGTGAGTGGTAAGAATGAACCTGAACACTGAAATGAATACGAGTGGTGTGCTCTCGCCGGGACCGCAGAGTTGAGAAAGCTTGCTTGAGCATTATAGAGTTAATTAGCTGAAGATTACTATGCAGTGTGTGAGCCTGAGCCCCAGAAAGGCATCATTAGAAGCGGCGATGTGCACATGCCTGCGGTGCATTGATCCAGCAGCTCCAGGAACAATGCAGATTGCAGATTTTATAATTGGGCCTGCGACTCTCAGATGATTTGGCTTGTGTTGTGTAGCATGTGTTGAGTGGCTTATGTTCACGTAGGCATGCATGTGAGAGTGTGTGCATGTATAGGGGAATCTCTGGGTTGTGTGTGTGTGTGTATGTATGTGAGAGAGAAAGACAGAAAGAGAGTTCAGACAGACGTGCCCTTTGCATGCCTGGAAAGAGGAATGTGGTGATTCTACATGAATTATGCCACGAGGAATCCCAGATTGACTAACAATCATACACACACGATGCATATAAATACCAGGTCAAACATTTGATTTTCCAAAAGGCTGGACATTTATGACATACTAATTAAAGGGGAAATATCTCTTTAAATGTATAGGCTCATAAAGATTGCATTCTGATCAGGGCCAGAGGACACAATACTGACCAATACAATATTATTACAAATGTATATAATGAATTACAAATAGGCTCTCAAAATAAATAATTTAGCAAATTCTAGCAACACAAATATATATATATATATATATATATATATATATATATATATATATATACACTCCCTTCTATTACAAACCCTTCTGATTTAATTTCATTTATAAAATGTGCCATGCCCAATCAGATTTATTTTTACTTAATAACTAAAGTATCAGATCTTTACATTTTGCACTCTGCACAAAATGACAATTTATTTAATTAATTATATATTTTTTTGCCCATGTCTTATCTTTTATAGGGTATCAGGTGAGCCGAGGCTGCAAAGAAATCTCTGCAGGAAGTACATTGTTTTTATTATGTAGTTCAATATGCTACTGTTGGGACATAATACAATGTCATACATTTGCATCTTGACCCCTTTGTCACACAGGAGTTTGCATATCACTCTGGGTGAGGCATATGTCGCTCTGTGATGCTGTTACATATTCAGCTGGCAGGCGGCTTTATCCAAAGCGATTTACATTGCATTCAAGGTACATTGGATTCCCTGGGATTTGAACCCATGACCCTCACAATTTAAAATGATCAAACTAAAAGACCTTATGAAATCACTATTGTTGCTTTTAGTCTGTCCATGAGCTCTGACTCCAATATATGCAATATGCAAACTTCATCCAGTAAAATGCTCTCTAGAATAAGAACGTCCTCCAATACAACAGACAACTAGCAACAGCAGTTAGAAAACTGGTTTATGCCTGAGATATAAATTAAAGGTGAAAAGGTTAAAAAGGTGTCAATAAATTTTTTATTAAAGCTTTTATTCAGCAATGATACATTAAACTGATCAAAAGGACATTAAGGGCATTTAAAACATTACAAAAAGTATCTGTTTCTAAAATAAATTCTGTCCTTCTGAACTTTCTGTTCATCAAAGAATAGCCTACTGAAAACAGAGCAAAACAAAAACAATTACACTTTATTTTAAGCTGTCCTCGTTACAGTGTAAGTACTAAGTAATATTAATTAACTACATGTACTTACATTATGTTTAAGGTTAGGCTTAGGGTTTGATTTAGGGTTACTTGCATGTAATTATGCATAATTAATTGCTATTATAATAGTAAATACATGTAATATGTGTAACAAGGACTGCTTGAAATAAAGTGTTGCCCAACAAAACAACATCTAACATTTTTATTGCATATGGATTTAGAATATCATTACACTTGCCTAAAACTTGCTACATGCTAATGATCTGTATGTGGACTTTTGAATGCTGTGCTTTCAAGTCATGCTGCACATGTGCTGTGAATTTCAGCTCATGCTTTGAGCCTAACTCATAAAAAAGCAGGGGATCCATCTGACTGTCCTCATCTCATCTCCTCTCTTTCTCTCTCTCTCTCTCTCTCTCCCTTGTCTCAGTAGGAGTCTGAGTTATGATAATCAGCTGATTAGTTGCTGTAGTCCTGCTCCCACAGGCTCTTTTGTGTGTAAAATCCTCTCGCTCAATTGACATGTGGACATCATCAAGCTGATGAAATGCAGTTGTAATGAACAAGTGGGCAGGAGCATCTGCACAGGGACCCCAAACCCTCCAGGACCCCATTCCACACTCCCAGCCATGCTAATGCAGCGAGCTGCTCGTCCGCCGCGTGCCGTCCCTGCGGAGCGCCGCATGGAAATGCTCAGAGATGCATATTCAAACAGCACCTTCACTGGAGCACGCCGCATGAAGAGAGACGGAGAGAGAGAGGCTGAGAGCAGAGTGGCCCATGCTAATTTGGAAGCTGATTATTTTGCATCAGGCACAGTAATGAGGTGACAGTTCATTTGCGAGCGTGTGGGAGGATGAGAGGAGAGCGGAGGGAAGGAGAAGTGGAGGATGGGGTGGTGATGCTTGGCTGGACGCAGGTGTTGGTCTGCTCTGCTCAGAGCTGTCAAAGCTGGTCTGGGGGTTGCTGTCAAATTATCCTTCCTATAAAAGGCAGAGGCACGAAAATCGGAGAGGCATTTAAGGAATTAATGCATTCATATTCAACACATATTGCAACCAGCATTTCATTAGAAGTGCACAGCTCGTATTAAAACTGACGGCTGACCTTTCACACTTCCCCTCTCCACTTGTACCGCTGCACTTATTACATACATGTTTGAGTCGAGGAGGAGCTAACATGATAAGCGGCTGTTATTATCCACGCCGACTGACGAGGAATATCTGCTCTGTGTCATTTTCACTTTAACACTCATGCCTTAATGTTATAGTGTGTAATGATACGCGGGTCTGTGAAGACACAGAGTGGAAAATGTATGTGTGTAAGTGCAAACAAGGTGTAAAGGTTTTTAACCACAGCTACTTTTATGGTCCAGAGCTTGAACTGACAATCTTTTCTTTCTTAAAAAAACAACAACAACTAACAAATAAATAAATACAAATGTAAAAAATTGTATAAACCCTTTTGTGTAAAAATTAGTTGGACCCGAGATCATACAAATTGTTATCATTATATACATCTTCAGTTGTACTATTATTTCCATCAAAGCAAACAATTTTGCTTCAAATTCTGCACTGTAGAATGAACAGTAATTTAAGATCTGGTTAAAAAAATATTTTAAAAGCAAAACACAAAATAAAATGAGTCCAAAACCAACACAAAACAAAAACCCAAACACAAAACAAATACTTAAACAAAACACAAAACAAATACTAAAAACAAAACCAATACAAAACACACAACAAATACTAAAAACAAAACCAATACAAAACTCAAACAAAACAAAACCAATAAAAACACAAACAAAACACAAAACAAAAACCCAAACACAAAACAAACACTAAAACAAAACACAAAACAAATACTAAAAACAAAACTAATACAAAACTCAAACAAAACAAAACCAATAAAAACGCAAACAAAACACAAAACAAAACCAATACAAAACACAAACAAAACACACAACAAAACCAATACAAAACACAAAACAAATAAATAAATAACACGAAACAACACATCTGTTGTGTGTCAGGTTGCATCAGACGAGTCCTGTCTATCGTTCCTTCCACATCAGTGTCTGTGTGATGAGAGGAAGATGATCCAGCAGCTGGAGTTTTGTTCTGAGATGTCTGATCATGGCCTGTGTTGTCTGGTCTTGAGATCAGGGCTCCAGATGTGTGTGTGTGCTCGGGGTAAAGCCTCTGCCCAGGTGGGCTGCTCAGGCACTCACAAACCAACGTGACCCTAGACGTCCCACTTTGGCCTCTTGTGCCTCTCCCCTGTGGATAGGACCACTCTAGTACTACAGTGTGTGTGTGTTTATGTGTTAGAGAGAGATTGCAAATGCATATGTACTGTGTGTGTATGTGTGTGTGTGTGTGTGTGTGTGTGTGTGAGGTCTGCCAGGTGTAGTGAGTTGATCGTGTGTCTTGCGGGCTCCATTGCACCTTCAACCACTTGGGAGACACACACACACACACACACACACACACACACACACACACACACACACACACACACACACACTCACGCAACCACGGGTCAAACACAGAGGTGTGCTGGACCAGCTGGCAACTTCCTGTTCCTCAAGGCACTGAGAGCAGAAGCCTTTCAACAGGACAGATGCACACTCTCACTCTCCAGCCAAAACCACATAACACAGACCATCACCACAATATGGGATTTCAATAAAGAGGGCTTTTAGGTTCCACCCCTGCGAACAAGTAAGAGAAAACATTTGCATACTCAGGAACAACACATCTAATTACACTTAGGCTACCACACTATTAACATTTATTTAATGGCTATATACATGCACGACTGTGACATATACTAGGAGAATTTGAAAAGCATTAATCATTTTATAATACATAAGTGTCTCAATCTGACCTGAAGCAAAACTAGTTGATAATATTTAATGTAATTGTTAGAAATGGTTTCAAATAAATACTTTCAATAGATTAAGGTGGATAGGTTTGTTTAGCGAAAAATCTAGGGGTTGGCTTTATGGCAGCAACAAATGCATGTGTACAGCCAAAGGAACAGTACAGAATCCACTGTAATTATGACAGTGATTTAAGACAATGAATTCCACTTACTTAACTGTAGGGGGATCCAAAGTCACTTAAAAATACACAAAACTCCTTATAGTTGCTGTAAGTAGCCTACAATGTTAAAACATGCATTTACAAAAGCTTATTGCATTTATTATAAATGTGAACATTATTACATTTTAATTTAACTGTACATAACATGCAATCAAGTGCCCAAATATATTACATTCAGTTTGGTTTACTCTTTTCAAGTTGCCTATATTATTTTCAGAATAAGGGTTAGCTATAAAAAGTATGCTTAACTGTACCAATTTTTTTCACAAGGGACAGTACAGGTTTTTATAAACATAAAAGCGTCATGCTGCTGTAATGAGCATGTTCAAAATACAACATTTGTCATATTAATCTGCCTTTTTTTGTTTGTTTTGATAGATACATAGTGTTGAAAGTATTTATTTGAAACAATTACAGTAACTACTATCAACTAGCAGTTTTTATTCAAGCAGGAAACATTATTTATCTAATAAATCGACTACATTAGGTTATGCCTGCAAAAGTCATTTTTAGGGGCCAGATCAGGTGGCTCCTTAAAACACTGCAGAGTTTAAGCCGCGCCGTGCACAGAAGTTTGTGCAGTAAGTGATGTCAGAGGGTGAATCGTGCGGGTTGTGATCTTTTCTGCTTTTAATCTGGAAGATTAAAGAGCTCTGCTTCATTAGCATGTGTTTCTGCATCTCCCTGCAGAGTCCATCCCTACACACACTCACACACACACACACATGCTCAGCCTATTACCCACTCTTGGGGCCATTAAGGCCTCACATTAATGATGCATAATTAGCATATGATGACAAATAATAGGAGTGAGCAGTATTAGGTGTAATGGAGGCTGCAGCAATAACATGGTATCCCACTGTTACCCACCACCAGCCATCCCCCCAAACAAACACACACACACACACACACACACACACACACACACACACACACCAGATACTATAAGTCTGCCAGCAAATATGCTGCTGAGAGAGGGAAAAAAGCTAAAGACCGTCTACATTCATAAATTATTCAAATGTTATGTTACTTGTAAGACAGTACAATGGCATCCATAAGTCATTGTAACTTATGCTGGGTAAATCTAATCAATGAATCACACGATTATAATAATAATGGAAACGGGCTGCGCTAATTAAGCATGTCCTGTGCATTTCGGTTCTGAATTATTCATAATTGCAAATCAAAATATAAAGCACTTCTTCCCATGCGAACACTATTGGCTAGACAATGAAAGCGTTCTGTTTATTTGATCAAAACAGCAGACAAACGATCAGTATACCCAAACAGTGAGTTGCCCACTTCTGTCCAATCACGGTAAAGAGATCCAAGGGGGCCGACAGCCAAGACACACAATTATAGACACCCAGGCGTGTTTTCTTATATTTATATGCAGTTGTGTTAGACACAGCTCTCAACTTCTCATTCTCATTGTCCATCAAAACACAGCTACTAACTCACATTGAAGTACACACACTCCTCTCCAATTAGATTTAAATAGCTTTTGTCTGAAGTTTGGGTTAATATTTGCTTATATGAACAGGAAAGTAAGGGAAATTACTTCACA
The DNA here is from genome assembly GCF_963082965.1 of Carassius carassius. Classification (NCBI taxonomy): domain Eukaryota; kingdom Metazoa; phylum Chordata; class Actinopteri; order Cypriniformes; family Cyprinidae; genus Carassius; species Carassius carassius. Next base: position 2,765,333 of record NC_081773.1, read on the forward strand.
CATATGGACAGAATAAATCCAGAAGATCATGCTATTTTTTTTTTTTTTAAGTAATCATTACCTGTCATCCAAACCTCATGATTTCTGTGAGATTTATTTATTTTTTATTCATGCAGTGGAATCATTAGTCACCAAAACTAAAAGAAAGAAAGAATAAAGAAAGGGCAGTGCATCATTAATAGACAACAATGCAGGACACATGATTAAATAATATGCAAACAAGATGAACTATTCAGTAAGTAATAGTGAATATAGGACTGAGATAGATAGATAGATAGATAGATAGATAGATAGATAGATAGATAGATAGATAGATAGATAGATAGATAGATAGATAGATAGATAGATAGATAGATAGATAAGCTGAATCAGAAGTGTTCATGAATTTGTGTCATAGTAACTTTTTAAAAAGCACTATGTGGACTATTTGTTTTCTAGCTCTCTTCATCACCTCTTTCTCTCCATCTCTCGTTCACATGCCTGTTTAAGGCCTCCTCGGCTCAAATTGACTTGCTAATGTTAACTTTTATTCGGTTGCCATGGGTTACAGCGTGCTGAGGTTTGACAGTGAGTGTGCGGGCAGTGCTGATTAGTAGCAGGCAGTTCTGTCCATCTCTCGCGCATGGCTGAACCATCTGGCCATTTACTCGCTAATAAGCCCCTAATGGGCCAGATATTCGCAGCCCTGTCACACGGACGAGGTGCAGGATGCCTACAGCCCTCAACTCCCTCTGACATGTTGCTTGTTTCACATCAAAACTCGTCATTTACAGGCAGGGAGCTCAGAGGACGTAAAAAGTTGACCTAATCTACACTGTTAACACACACACATAGACACACACACTTCAGGCTTTGTTATGTGTCAGACAGACTGAGCACATGGTAATGCATTCATCTCTTCACTGTCTCTTCTCTGATTCTCTCTCTCTCTCTTTCAGTCTAATTTTTTATCTCCTTCCCTTTCTCTCTGCCACACTGAAGCGAGAATATGAGTGCTGTCAATATGTTTGATTATGCACACATCGATTCCACTTTTCCAATGAGCGGATTATGCATGGAAAAAATACAAGGAAGGCAAATGAAAGGAAATGGAGACGGAAAAAGAGAAAGAGCAAGGGAGTTTAGGGATATTACGCATAAATCTGCAAAGCGTTCACGTCTGCCGCTGTCATTTGTCCTAGAAAGCATTGACTTTTTGCTGTGGATCTTTTCAGATGAACTGATCCAGCTGAGATTGTAATTGGTGACATGCAAGTTTAAGTTTAACCTTTTCTGAGACACTGGTGGCAACCAATTAACTGGCCATTGAATAAAAAACATCCCTAATTATCAGTCTCATTACGGCTGTATCGGGCTGTGTGTGTGTGTGTGTGTGTGGAGAATGTGCAGCAGAAACAGAACAGAGCTCACGGCCTTCACCGGCGTCTGAACGGCTGCTGAGCTGATTAAAGTGACCAGAGACTGCTACAATGCAGAACAGAGGAGCTGGGAGAAACCTCGCAATACTTGATCATTGTCCCTTTTTCCAGAGGAAAGCTTATCAACAGAAGTTTGTTTCAGTGACTGTGAATCCATGATGATGTGGCCTGTCTTCACAGATCTCTGCTGTGACTAAAGTGAAAGCATTGAGTGGATGAAGGCCAACGACCACAGTGAAGTCTGCAACCTTTAACACCCTGTCAATCACACAGCTGCAGAGATGTGAGAGACTGACAAGACCAGACGAGACAAGAAAATATGAAAGCAATATAAGCGGAGACAAAAAGAGACAAGAATAATGAGATGAGAAGACATGAGAAATAGCAGATGACGTATCATTCAAACAATAAGATGGCGGCTCTGAACTCACTGAAGGGATTTAACCGTGTTCTTAAAGCACTCAAGAGGAAATCACCATTATAATCGCCTCACGAAGCAAAAATAAAAAAGTCTCTCACATGCATAGAAAATCAGAGATGCCGGAAAGCATCAAAGTTTGCTAAGAGGAAAGTTTGGCTGCTGTTAATTTGGGCGAAGCGGCCAGGTGCAGGTCAGGTCCTCCGGATAACCAGAGGGAGAAAACGGAGAAAGAAAATACAAATAATAGAGTCTCCAGTGCTTTTAATTAGGCTCAAACACACATACTGTACATACAACTCCAGTGGCCTCTCTACTGTCTGTTAGCGTAACAGCACTGGAAGCTAATTTATGTAAACTTGTTCCATTATGTAGGCTGCTGAGAGTGTCATTACTCCTTTGGCTGGCTTTGGGGCTTTTCCCTACACAAACACCAGTTCAGCTGCTCATTTGCTCGGTATGTTGGATGTGTATTCTAATGAAGCCCCTAACAACAACACGGCCTGCCAGGGCAAATTATTACCCCAAAGTCCAATCAAAACAAAGTGACTCTCTAATAGCTGCAGAAAGACCTCTGAAATCAACCATGTACAGTATATCTGCCTGGGCTAAACTATGTAAAAAAGCAGATGACACGGTTTTGTGTTAGTCTATTACAGATGAGCACTAACGTCTTTTTGAATCACTGCTAATATTTGTGGCTCTTTCTTCACATTCTGAAAAAAACAAACAAACAATCCAAAAAAAAAAGATTTCTTTCTGATGACAATCACGGTAAAACTGTCCTGAAAACTTTTTCAGATGTCTTTTACTGTATGTATAGATTTAATTGATTTGCTGAACATGTCAAGATACCCACAGTAATGCAGTTTAAATGTCACATTAAAATCAATCACATTTTGCATTCTGTAATTTTATGTATGTATGTATTTTTTTTAATGCATTAAAGTAAATAACATGGGTCTGTTTTATTATAATAATTACATTATTTTATAAATAATTGAGTTAAATTATTTGATGGCAAATTTCTGTGACTATTAATCATCACCACAAAATTGCATGATTGTGATCATTACATTTTTACAACTGTGATATAGAGTACAGAAAGAGTGAAGCAAAATATTTACATTTTCAATATTTTGTGTGAAAATGATCAGTAACACTTTAGTATAGGGATCGATTCTCACTATTAACTAGTTGTTTATTTGAATGCATATTACTAGCATATTAGCTGTTTATTAGTCATTTAAAAACATATATTCTGCATGGCCATATTCTATAACCGCAATCACTTAAACTTAACAACTAGCTTACTACCTATTAATAAGCAGAAAATTAAGAGTTTATTGAGGCAAAAGTTGTTGTTAATAGCTAGTTAATGGCGATAACTGCACCTTCAAATAAAGTGTGAGCAAATTATCAAATTTGTACACAAATAAAAAAATTGAGGCATCATTTTCTCCACAAAGAAAAAAAGGGCCATAATTAAGTTGTCAAATTCTAGTGTAGGCATGCTTCTTTACCTAAGAAATTACATGCTCAATGAAGGGACATGCAATGAAAAATTGCAGGATAAGATAAGTGGGTGCTACTTCCAAATTGTGTAAAATAAAAGCTTTGAGACTAGCCTGAACTATTTTCATTCATTCATTCAACTGTTTTCATTCTTAAAACATTTAAAATTATATTTCCTTCACATAAATGGCAATGCACATTTGATATGAAGTTCTCAAATGTACAAATTCTCTTGTAATGCTTATATTTAAACTGTTACTATTGTAAGGACAGAAATGATAGTGAAGTGTATGTTTTAAGAGCTTATCACTTATAAAAGTCCGCAGGAAGGAAAACTTTTTACTTTCCTCTCACACTTTTTCATTCTTCCCTGGCTCTCTGTCTTTCTCTCTGCCACGGCTCAGTCCATTCTGGACGAGTGTGTGTTGAAATGGAAGTGTGCTGTGGATCCGGGTTTGACTGGCATCTGGGACCAAGAGACTTTCTGTGCTGTTTCAGTCAGAGAAAGTGAGACAGATGGAGAGAAAAGAGGAGAAGAACGAAAAAAGAGACTACTATGACAGACATAAAGCGAGGGATGAAGGTGAAATATTCAGACCTAATCGCTCTCCGTCTGTCAGGCAGGGCGATCATGGACCTTCACAGACCAGCAGCATCATCACTATCTGGTTATGATATGATGGCAGAGTTCTGACCCTGTCTGCGGCGAGGAGGAGGAGGAGGAGGAAGGCCGGCTGGGCAGGGCAGGGCAGGCTGCTCTCTGGCACGGGTTTGGGGCTGTGGACTTGTCTGTTTTAATAGAGCGGATGTGACTGCAGCAGGCGGGATGAGCGGCCCCCTCAGCTGTCACTCATCGGGCTGAGTGTCAAGACGAGAGCTGGGCTTGAGGCCGCCGGATTACAGGGTAGTTACCATAGCTGTCAGATTACTGACAACCTGACACCCCCGCACACTGCACTCCTTTAAGTGTTGCTTTGTTTCCCTTCGGCAGATAGGAGAATTACCGAGCAGTAAGAGGAGGGTGAGAGACGGATACAAAAGAAAAAAAGACAACAAATGTGGAGGTTTTAGAGTTGCATGCTGTGTTAGCTTTGTGATGAAGTAACTCATGCTTTAGTTCAGTCAGAGACAGAACCACAAGGATAGCGCCCAGGGGAACACTTTATTGCTCAGAGGTTGCTCTTTCAAAGCTCAGTAAACTTCATTGATTGTTTCTTCTCAGTTCGCCTCAGCGGTTCCTCAGTTAGACAAAACAAAGCTCATTTGGTTTTGGAAAATCTGATGAGACCTGTTGTAGTTAGTATTCACTAGGGTATTTTTTTCTGAGGAGAACAATCAGAAAAGTAGAAGAAATTTCCATGGATAGTTTTTTTTTCTTGTATACAGATATTATTGCTTTATATGATGAACAGATTTAATTTAGGCTTTTATTCACATTTAAACTATTGCTGTCAAACGATTAATCGCAATTAAGCGCATCCAAAATAAAAGTTTTTGTGTACAAAATATATATGTGTGTACGGTGTATGTTTATTATGTATATGTAAATGCACACACATGCATGTATATGTATATTAAATATATTTGTCTATAATATAAATTCTATGAAAATAAATATACATGTAAATACATGTACAAATTTTCTAAATATATACTGAATGTGTGTGAATTTATACATGCATAATAAATACACAAAGTACACACACACACACACAGACACATGTATATATAATGTAAACAAAAACGTTTATTTTGGATGCGATTATTCGCGATTAATCTTTTGACAGCACTAGTTTACACACATCACATGCTAGAAAAATCCTCATTGGTTCTTGTGCATCTCTCTCTCTCTCACACACACACACACACACACACACACACACACACACACACACACACACACACACACACACACATCTAAATGTCCATGTTTATTAAATGTGATGTGCTTTATGTATATTTGTGTGCTAAATGCTTAAATCATATGGAGGACTTTTATGATGCATTTATGACCTTTTGGGAGCTTCTAAAGTTTGGTTACCTGCACTTTCAATGGAGGGACCGAAACCTCTCAGGTTTTAGAAAAAATATCTTCATTTGTGTTTTGACACCAATGTCTCATGGTTTCAGAATGAGTAAATGATGACAGATTTTTTTATTTTGGGGTAAACTATCCCTTTAAGTGAGTGCTCTCTATGTAATCTTGCCGTTGACGAGAAACAATTGATATAGTGAAAAGTTTGCTGTTCTAACGCAATTCATGTAATCCGATTACTTTTTTTTCCCAAGTAACTAGTAAAGTAACACATTACCTAAGTTTTCAAGAAAATATCACATTTATTATTTTTTTATTAAAAATAAATAAGCAACAATGAATAAGCCAAGGCGACAAAGAGTAATTGAAAAATAAAGTAATACAATAACTTAAAAAAAAAAAAACAAAAAAAAAAAAACTAAGCAACACAATTAGTTACAGTACATACATTTTCGTTTAGGAATGCAATATTGTAATGCATTACTTTTAAAAGTAACTTTCCCCATACTGGCTGTGATTGTGATTATTATTCATTTTCCCTGATCAGGTTGAGATGTGAATGAAGTCTCTATGTAATCGACACAGGTAGACCAGGATCTGAGCATCACCTTGTACTTAGCATACTGAAAAACCCCATTGCAAATGAATTCCACTTCCTCTTTTGTAAGAAATTATGGAGAAAATGGGTATGATGCTAAAAGGGCTGTAAGAGTGTGTCAGGGCTGAAATCACGACAAAGATATCCCATAATGCTGAGCAGAATGAGCAGTGGTAGCTGGAAATATTTTAATGATTGAATAGACAGAGTGGGCCGGACACGGGTCAGTGGACGTGTTTAAATTTTTTATTCGTCTCATTCGAGCGACCCTGTATAAGAGACTCTGTCATTCTACACCTCAAATGAGCACTGGGGTGGATGAGAGGGAGAGAGAGAGGAAAAAAGAAGAGAGCGTGTGGACATTGAAATTTACATCTCATAGTCTAGTGTAGTGGAACCACCCAATTAGAGACTGAAGGTAAGGGACAGAGTTGTGATTCAAAGAGACAATGCTTTTTGGATAAAACCATACTGCCTACTGTATATCAGTCTCTGAGTTTTAATATATACCAAATATAGTATTTTATTTTGCTTCTATACATTTCAATATACAGTATATCCATATCTACTGTTTGGTCAAGTCTGGCTCCAGTGTTTGCTTTAAAAATATTATATAATAGCTATGTTCCAAAAGCTTAATGAATATTTACAAGGTGTGTATTCAATGTGGATGAAGCAATCCCAGAATGCATTGTCATATGCTCAAAAAAAAAAATCAATAATTCATCCAAGAATCCAAGACAGCATATGAGTGAGGGCTTATTGGTTAAAAATATAATTTTATACAGTACTGAAAAGTATCTATATAAATTTCATAGAAATACTTTAGATTAGGGAATGCATATTCACCATTAACTAAGAGTTTTCCCTTCAACAAACTCCTCATTTGCTGCTTATTAACAGTTAGTACCCATGTCAAGTATTCATGTCAATGAAAGTGTCAGTGTCATCAAGATGAAAAGTCCTGACACCATTGTTTACTCTGTCAATGTTTTCCAATGCAAAAAAGTCAGATCTTGGTGACCCTACCTGAAAATGCTTAAGACAGCATTACATAATATTTGCACAGTAAAGTTACACATTACTGTATTTAGTGAGGTAACTGAGTACAAGACACTGAATATGTATGTTTCACATTTTTACTGCATATGCTCTTTGCAATTCTAATTTGTTCACAGCATTGTGCAAAAGCAAAAATACACCCTTATTGTACGTCTATCGAGCAATAAAATTCTTCCTCCCAGACCTGAGAGGTCACCATGTGTGTTGCGCACCGACAACACATCGGTGGTCTCTTACACTCACCTAAAGGATTATTAGGAACACGTGTTTAATTTCTCATTAATTCAATATTCTAATCAACCAATCACATGGCAGTTGCTTCAATGCATTTAGGGGTGTGGTCCTGGTCAAGACAATCTCTTGAACTCCAAACTGAATGTCAGAATGGGAAAGAAAGGTGATTTAAGCAATTTTGAGCGTGGCATGGTTGTTGGTGCCAGACGGGCCGGTCTGAGTATTTCACCATCTGCTCAGTTACTGGGATTTTCACGCACAACCATTTCTAGGGTTTACAAAGAATGTTGTGAAAAGGGAAAAACATCCAGTATGCGGCAGTCCTGTGGGCGAAAATGCCTTGTTGATGCTAGAGGTCAGAGGAGAATGGGCCGACGGATTCAAGCTGATAGAAGAGCAACTTTGACTGAAATAACCACTCGTTACAACCGAGGTATGCAAAAAAGCATTTGTGAAGCCACAACACGCACAACCTTTAGGTGGATGGGCTACAACAGCAGAAGACCCCACCAGGTACCACTCATCTCCACTACAAATAGGAAAAAGAGGATACAGTTTGAACGAGCTCACCAAAATTGGACTGTTGAAGACTGGAAAAATGTTGCCTGGTCTGATGAGTCTCGATTTCTGTTGAGACATTCAGATGATAGAGTCAGAATTTAGCGTAAACAGAATGAGAACATGGATCCATCATGCCTTGTTACCACTGGGCAGGCTGGTGTTGGTTGTGTAATGGTGTGGGGGATGTTTTCTTGGCACACTTTAGGCCCCTTAGTGCCAATTGGGCATTGTTTAAATGTTAGGCCTACCTGAGCATTGTTTCTGACCATGTCCATCCCTTTATGACCACCATGTACCCATCCTCTGATGACTACTTCCAGCAGGATAATGCACCATATCACAAAGCTCAAATCATTTCAAATTGTTTTCTTGAACATGACAATGTGTTCACTGTACTAAAATGGCCCCCACAGTCATCAGATCTCAACCCAATAGATCATCTTTGGGATGTGGTGGAACGGGAGCTTTGTGCCTTGGATGTGCATCCCACAAATCTCCATCGACTGCAAGATGCTATCCTATCAATATGGGCCAACATTTCTAAAGAATGCTTTCAGCACCTTGCTGAATCAATGCCACGTAGAATTAAGGCAGTTCTGAAGGCGAAAGGGGGTGTCACGGTTGGTAAACCGTGATCTCAGGGTTTTGCACTTTGTGGGTGAAGTCAGTGTGTTACGCGTCAGCACTGATTAGTTTGTGGGCGTCTCCGTTAATTGTCATCAACAACAGCTGTCACTCATTACTCATCCCTATATATTGGCTTGTCTAGTGTCTTGTGTTTGTGAGAGCATTGTTTCATGTTTGTGACCTATGTTTTGCTTTCTTGTGTGTTTCTGCGTTGGATGTCCGTGTCTCCCCGGAACCCCGTCCACTCTACGCAAACCCACCATCAAACAACACCACTTACCTTCGGTTCGCTTCCCCGCAGTTCCTGTGTCACCCTCTCCTTTTGCCAACTCACCTCCGCCTTCCGGATACTTCACTCATCGCCACCATCCTGGACTGTGTATTCCTCCCTGCATCATATTTGTGTCTCAGTATTGTCTTCATTAAATTGTGTTAACCTCGCACTTGCTTCCTGCCACTCCTTCACCCAGTCGTTACAGGGGGTCAAACACATTATTAGTATGGTGTTCCTAATAATACTTTAGGTGAGTGTATATCAACCACCAGGGAGGTCTGCGTTCACGCCCCTTGTATAAGCTGGCCGACCAGATCCTTGCGTGGTCCCAGGGCAAACTCCTCTCACTCAGAGCAGTGTATATTCCTGGGAGATTAAATGTAGGAGCAGACATATTGTCGAGGCAGGGGCTGAGACTCAGGCAATGGAAGCTTCACCCCGAGGTGGTGAAGCAGATATGGAGAATTTTTGGCAAAGTTCAAGTGGACCTCTTTGCGATTCAAGAGACATCGCAATGTCCCCTTTGGTTCTCTCTAGTTCATCCAGCTCACCTGGAACTGGACGCTATGGTACAGACCTGGCTGAGGCTTCGTCTGTACGTATTTCCCCCAATTGCTCTGCTCCGAGGAGTTCTGGCGAGAGTACGCCGGGACGGGGTCCGTCTGTTGTTAGTAGCCCTGTTCTGGCCGGGCTGAGTATGGTTCTCAGATCTGGTCTCGCTCATCGATGGTTCTCCTTAGTACAGACCTACTCGCAAAGGATAATTCACCCTCGCCCGGAGTTGTGGAAGCTGTGGGTGTGGCCCCTGAGGGGGCACAACTCATAGCACCCGGTCTCTTAACCAAGGTTTTTGAGACCATCCTCCAATCCAAAGCTCCCTCATCGAGGAAACTGTACGCCCTGAGGTGGAAAATCTTCACCTCTTGGTGCAGGTACCGTCAGCTTGACCCAGCAAACTGCCCAGTTGGTACAGTTCTGGAGTTTCTGCTAGCCAGGTTCTCTGCAGGGTTGACCCACTCCTCGCTGAAGGTTTACGTGGTGGCCATTGCGGCCTACCATGTCCCTCTAGGTGGTCAGTCTTTGGGAAGACACCCCCTAGTTATACCTTTCCTCCATGGTGTGCTGAGGCTGAGGCCTCTAGTATGGTCCCGTATTCCCCTGGGACTTGGTTGTGGTGTTAGAGGCCCTTTGTAAAGCTCCATTTGAGCCAATACAAGATATATCAGACAGACATCTGACCCTTAAAACTACCTTTCTGTTGGCTATCACCTCTCTGATGAGAGTTGGAGACCTTCAGGCCCTCTCAGTGGCCCCTACTTATCTCGTCTTTGCACCTGGCATGGCCAAAGCATTCATTTACCCTTGAGCGGGTTATGTTCCTAAGGTTCCCTCTGTCACGCCACAATCTGTAGTGCTGCAGGCCTTCTGCACTCCTCCCTTTTGGGAGCCCGACCAAGAGAAGCTAAATTGTATGTGTCCAGTTCGAGCGCTGGACGTATACGTCCAAAGAGCTGCCCTGTGGAGAAAATCGGACCAATTGCTAGTGTGCTAAAGTCCCCCCAAAAGGGGCTTTCCTGCATCTAAGCAGACTCTTAGTCGTTGGATAGTCGAGGCTATCAATGCCACCTATGAATCCTCTGGTCTTCCCCAGCCGCTGGGAGCCAAGGCTCACTCTACTCGGGGTATGGTGGCCTCCAGGGCCTTCCTAGCAGGTGTGTCCATGCTCGACATCTGCAACGCTGCAGGGTGGTCCATGCCCTCCCCTTTTGCAAGATTTTATGGCCTAGATATGCCAGTTACTCCAGGCACTTCAGTTCTCTCATCCTAAGCTGTGCTCTCCGGATACATACTAGGCAGGGATTTGGTAGTCTGGCCGCGTGGGCACCTCGTTCCCCTCAGCATTTTCGATGCAGCTCGAGTTCCTGAAGAGGAACGTCTCTAGGTTACGCATGTATCCATGGTTCCTCGAGGGAATGAGACGCTGTTCAAAAATGGTTAATCTAGTTGTCATAAACTGCCAAGAACACTTTTTATTTTTATTTTTACACATTATTATTAGACTTTTTGTCAATTTGGCATGAATTGTGCAAGTGAATCTTTACTTATGAAGAGAATGTAGATGATAAACCAATGATAAACCATTTCTCTGAAATAGCTCAAAGGTTAATTTCATGAAACTTCAGTTGGAAAGCATATACAGACAGAGGACAACACAAGAGTTACACACTCTGACAATGGACTAATTTTATTTTATTTTTTTCATCTTTGTTTCAAAACATTGAAAAGGTTTTTTTTTTTTTTTTTGGTCAGACCACTAGTTAAAGTGTAACTGGGAATTTTATCCAGTCTATTTCAATCAATATCCCACATACAGTAATGTGTACATTTTTACTTTTGAAATGGATATATGGCATACATAAGCATATGGCATACTGTTCAATACAGCAACTGTCATCCAAACCGTGCACTGTTATATCGGCAAATTGACTAAGCGTTTTGACTATCTTGTTTGTGTACAATGACACAAGGAATTTTCATTCTGATGGCACTGATATGTTTATCGACAGAAATACTTGCTTTTAATAGATGAACTAAAGATTTTGAGTAAGTTACAGGCTTTTGCAGGTAATCCATTGTGTGATGCTGTTTGTACGAATTGTTTTGAGAAATGCACATACTTTTTTGCAAATATTAAGGATGATTCCTGAAATGCACCAAAGCAACCGAGAAAACTGTAAATGCAAAATGGTTAATCTAGTCGTAATAAGATGCCAAGCACATTTTTTTTTTTTTTTTAACACATTATTAGTAGACTTTTTGTCAATTTGGCATGAATTGTGCAAGTGAATCTTGACTAATGAAGAGAGCTTTTTATTTATTTATTTTTTTGGTCAGACCACTAGTAAAAGTGTAACTGGGAATTTTATGCAGTCTTTTTTAATCAATATCCCACATACTTTTGAAATGGATATATGGCATACATAAGCATATGGCATACTGTTCAATACAGTAGTTAACATCAGAACATCCCTCCAGAGTACACTGTTATATTGACAACATGACTAAGCAATTTGACTGTCTTATCTGTAAACTATGACACAAGGACTTGTCATTCTGATGGCACTGACATGTTCATTGACACAGATATTTATTTTTGAGAGACGAACTAAGGATTTTGAGCAAGAGACTGGCTTTTTCAGGTAATCCATGGTGTTTTGGTATTTGTACGAGTTGTTTTGAGAAATGCACTTACTGTTTTGCAAATGTCAAGGATGATTAGAAAAATGTACCAAAGCGACTGAGAAAAACTGTAATTTCATCTACATCACAGCATATATAATCTCTTGCAATGCAGCGAGGAAAGTATCTCCTCGAGTGGCGAATCCAACCTCTGCAGGAATCTGCTGTGATGTCATCACATGCTGCATACATGGCCGCTAGCAGGGCCATTTGGGCATGTGGATGCCGGTCATATACATACCTTCCACCTCCAGGAAGAGAAAAACTCCTCTATTGGATTAAGGAAATGTGATTTAAAAAAATATTTAAAAATTATTTTGTAAAATTAGCTTGACAGATTTTGACAACTAGTTCAACATTTTTGTATGTAATGACTCAAGCAATGAAATGAGGACTATTAGTTTTATATGGAATGACTTTTCAGCATTCACAAGTATAGTTAATTTTGACTGACATGACATAAGCAAATGATAATGTTATAAAACAGCAGAGAGTTGTGTGAAAGCAATTGATGCATGTCCAAAAGCATTTGCAATTTTTTCGAAGGAATGAGAAACTGCTATTATGATGTGCACAAATGACTAAAGGTTGTGGAGGTTGAACTAACTGTTGTGCAAATGTAAATAGTGATTTGAGAAATGCACCAAAGCTACTGAGAAAACTGTAATACTGAGAATCTTTCCTCAAAATAAAGTGTTACCAATTTCATAATGTTAAAATTTGCTATGTTATTCAACATTTTAAAATGTTAAATAAAAAGGATTATAATTTCAACTGCAGTGTGTAACTTTTTATTAATTTAATTTATTTTAAATGTAGTAAATTGCAACGTCATAATTATAAATGTGTAATTGCGAATACCAAATTCTAATCCTAACCATATATTAAGCATATGTTGTTAATTAATAGTACTCAGTACTTTAAATGTAAAATTACACTGTAACAAGTACACTTTAAAATAAAGTGTAACCAAAGATTTATATGTATTTTACATAATACGCAGAAAGTACTCCTTAAATCTTACTTAAGTGGTGAAATTCCATTTAATAGAAATTTGAACTATAATACATTTTCATTTACTGTAGTTGCAGATAACAAGCAATTACATCTAAGTGTCCAAAAACATTATATTCGGTTTACACTGATTTCAAACTCTACTGTCAACTTAAACAAGGGGTATTTGTGTGTGATATGTTTTTTTTTTTTTTTTTTTTTGTATTGCTGCATATGTTCCAGATCAGTCCCTTCTGTATGTTTTGTGACTGTAGTATGTTTCCTAATTTAGAATGTACACTATGGTGAAAGTGGACAAGATTCCTCACTAGGTTTTGGAGAGCAAACCTTTAAAAAAAATCTAACTCACTTTTATTGACGTTTGAGCAGAGAAGGCTTTACGTGTCTTGGGATTTAAGGTTTAGGCAAATCATCCCAGTACATCCTGACCTGCATTCTGTTCCAGCACATTTTTAGTTATCATTAATGCCCATTAGGTCAGGTATCATCTAGGCTGCTGTATACCTGCTCAGATAATAAGGGCCAAACCTGCAGACTACATACAGAGAGCACAGGTTAACACACTCTCACATCTCCACTCGCATCCAGTGCTAGTCCTTAACGAAAGTTACGAGACCCATCCGCAATGATAAGAAGCCTCTCAGTCCTGCCTGCTGCATTATGCCCCGCTTTCACCCTGCACTTTGCATAGCCTAAAGCTTCTATTAAAATCCCCTTGTAAAATTCATAAAACAAAAAATGTGGTAGGTCAAGTCTAGAGGGAACCAAAGTAAGCTCCTTATTAGCAGCCAATGGAAAACACCCGGCCAATTATACATCCTGCGCGAGGACGGCTCCAAATCAGCACAGAGGAATAAGTATTTCCTCCCTCTCCTCCTTTCCTTCTCGCTCTCTCTTGTAGGTAAGTGGATAGGCCGGGTTTTAGTGGCGAGTTGGGAGCCAGTAATTATAGTGTGAGTGTTTAGTGGACAAAAATTCAGTATCTGCTCTTGGAGCTATTCAAGTACAAACTCATGTAAATCTTCAGTCTGCTACACATCTTAAATTGGTGGGTTTAAGGGATTCCCAGAAGGAGCAAAGGATTGGAGAGGAAAGAAGAGGACCTCTGAGCTCCAAAGATATGTAAAGAATCTCAGGCAGGAATTTAAAAGGCTACAAATTAGACCCGACATTATTCTCCTCCTTCCACAGAGCCGGCGGAATGAGAATAGAGCAGAATAAATAAGAGCGAGACGGTTTCTTCCTGCTCTTAGAAGATGACATTAATCCTTTTATGTACAATGACAGCTAACAGGGCTTGGCTTCCTCCCCTGATGCCTGTGCAAAGCCAGGAGATTTTCTGACATGCCAAGGAGGGAGAGAGTCTATTACTGTTAGTGGCTCATGGAGAACACTCCAGCAGATAAATGTAGACACCGGTTATAATGTTTGCTGGGTCACATAACTCAAGAGGTCAAACGTGAGGTAAGGCTGTAGAGGGTTCAGATTTGATCGTCGGATGCTCTGATTATGGTGATTTTACCACACTTGAAGGGTTAAATGTTAAGTGGCATTGAGCATGACACAACACACTGTAAAACACGAGTGAGATTTTGTAAAAAGACATGTACAATGGTAGTAATAAAGAATTCAATGATATATATTTTGTCCTGCGTCGTAATCACGCAGCTGAGGAAAGGTGTGCTGAAACATTTCAAAGCAATGAGGTCTATGACAGACAGGGATATATTGATATTTTTCAGACCACCTAGCAAGAACCAACAACACCCTAGCAGCCACTTCAGACACCTTAGCAACTGCATAGCAAAGCCCTTTTGTGCCACATTTATTCGATCAAAAATAAATTAAAATGGTAAAATAGTATTTCAGGTTAAAATAGCTTTTTCCTGTTTGTTTATATTTTAAAATGTAATTTATTTCTGTGATGCGGAGCTGAATTTTCAGCATTACTCTAGTCTTCAGTGTCACATTTATTTATTTGAAAATTTAAACAGTGAGATATATTTCTCCAAGAAACATTGATGAATAGAAAGAACATTATTTATTTGAATTAAAACTATGAATGTCACTTTGATCACTTTTGATCACTGTTATTTTAATGCATGTTAATTTAATGCATCCTTGCAATAAAAATCGTAATTTCTCTCAATCAAGCAAGCAATCAATAAATTAAAAACTCTTACTAACACAAAAGTTTTGAATGATACAGGTGTATTGTGATTTTTATTTATTTTATTGGCCATGACTAACATTTCATTTTCTTGCAGGCTTAACATTTGAATGCCTTTGAATACATACATACAGACAGACAGACAGACAGACTGACACACAGACAGACAGACAGATTGATGGATACATAGATAGATAGACAGACAGGCAGACAGACAGATATATAGATAGATAGATAGATAGACAGACAGACAGACAGACAGACAGACAGACAGACAGACAGACACACACACACCCACACACACACACATTTGTTTTTGTGAAAAGTGGGTTCATCCCATATGCGTAATGGTTTTTATACTGTAGAAACTGTATATTCTATGGCCCTACACCAACCCTACACCTAACCCTAGCCCTCACAGGAAACTTTGTGCATTTTTACTTTCTCAAAAAAACTAATTCTGTATGATTTATAAGCTTTTGAAAATGGGGACATGGGTTGTGTCCTCATAAGTCACCCTCTCCTTGTAATAACTTTGTCATACCCATGTCATTATACAGAGTTGTGTCCTGATATGTCACAAAAACACGCACAGACAGACAGACAGACAGACAGATGCATTTATGACCTCAAGGTTAGATTATTGTAATGCTTTATTGGGTGGTTGTTCTGCACGCTTAGTAAACAAACTACAGCTAGTCCAAAATGCAGCAGCAAGAGTTCTTACTAGAACCAGATCCTTTTCCTATTTGGCGCCTAAACTCTGGAATAACCTACCTAACATTGTTCGGACTAGAGCCCCAGATACAGATCCCCTGTAAAGACCTTGTCTCAGAGGAGCACCAGGACAAGACCACAGGAAACAGATGATTCTTCTGCACAATCTAACTTTGCTGCACCCTGGAATTGAACTACTGGTTTCGTCTGGTCAGAGGAGAACTGGCCCCCCAACTGAGCCTGGTTTCTCCCAAGGTTTTTTTCTCCATTCTGTCACCGATGGAGTTTCGGTTCCTTGCCGCTGTCGCCTCTGGCTTGCTTAGTTGGGGTCACTTCATCTACAGCGATATCATTGACTTGATTGCAAATAAATGCACAGACACTATTTAACTGAACAGAGATGACATCACTGAATTCAATGATGAACTGCCTTTAACTCTCATTTTTGCATTATTGACACTGTTTTCCTAATGAATGTTGTTCAGTTGCTTTGACGCAATGTATTTTGTTTAAAGCGCTATATAGATAAAGGTGAATTGACTTGACACACACACACACACACACACACACACACACACACACACACAGACAGACAGACAGACAGATATATAGATAGATAGATAGATAGATAGATAGATAGATAGATAGATAGATAGATAGATAGATAGATAGATAGATAGATAGATAGATAGATAGATCGATAGATAGATAGACAGACTGACACACAGACATACAGACAGACATACTGATAGAAAGACAGTTAGGTAGATTTGATAGATGTCAAACTACACTGTAAGCTGTGACTAAATTGTAAATGTTCAGTTTTCACTGATATAATTGTATTTTATTTGTGCTTTTTTATGTCTTACAAATAAATCAGTGAAATGTAATTTTCCTCCTATTCCACTTTCTCTATTATTGTTTTTTTCTGCCATGGATTTTTTCAGAAAACAATTTTATATCTGACACGGAACAAATTCAATTGAAGGAGCAACAGCACATTGTTGTCTGTGTGTGTGTGTGTGTCTCTGAACTATTTGTATAAAGCTTGGTGAAGTGTATTTTTGCTGTGATCTCAGCTCAGTGCTGTTTGATGAACATCTTAACCTACTTAGTGCAATTAGCGCTTCATTAGAAAGGCTAACTAACTATTGCTTCTCTCCATAATGATTTGCAACAGTGTGCACATTAAAGTAGATAATCAATGGCTGGCGTTCACGGCTCCAGCACAGCAGCTCTTGTCTGGATAAAGCGTCTGATACGACTGCAGTGGAAGAGCATTTAATTGCAGAACGTTTCTCTCAGCGCCAGATTTCTCTTCCCTAATGAAGTGTCATCTGAAAGAAGAAGAAAAAAAGCTGTATTGATTTTTTCAGTAGTCAGCCTTCGCCACAAATATGTAATTATCCGTTTTAGATGTGGCAGGGGGATGGGTGTAATCTATAGCAGCTAGCCTTTGAGCTACACTGACAGACCCGTATAGTGCTTTTACCCTTTTCAAAATATGCGGCTCTGTGATGAATGAACTTTACACAAAATGTTGTTCTGTTCTGGAGCGTTTGAGATAAAAAATGTAATTCTACAGACGTCTGCATCTGGCTTTCCAAAGCAGTCATGTTTACATTAGAGTATTAGTTCACCCAAAAATGAAAATTATGTCATTAATAACTCACCCTCATGTCGTTCCAAACCCGTAAGACCTCTGTTCATCTTCTGAACACAGTTTAAGATATTTTAGATTTAGTCCAAGAGCTCTCAGTCCCTCCATTGAAGCTGTGTGTACGGTCTACTGTCCATGTCCAGAAAGGTAAGAAAAACATCATCAAAGTAGTCCATGT
This sequence comes from Carassius carassius, assembly GCF_963082965.1. Lineage (NCBI taxonomy): Eukaryota > Metazoa > Chordata > Actinopteri > Cypriniformes > Cyprinidae > Carassius > Carassius carassius. The sequence goes on from NC_081773.1 coordinate 2,783,054, forward strand.
GACATCAGAGGGTCAGCAGCGTCGTGAACGCACTCACAACAGACCCGGAAGAGAAGACAATGCTGAATAAACAGACAAAAGAAAACAAAAAACAAACAAAACATTTATATTAACAAGCTACCACTAGCCGGACTCCATCCTAGGCCCACCTAGGTCTAGGTCATCAAAGAACAGTGGAACTTTCAGACGCCATCTTTATTTTTTGGCTTAACTGTCACAGAATGGAACGCACAGGATTGTGGGATATCGAAGGCAGTGAAGGATACATCTATGCTGCCTTCAAAAACCGGCCAGATGAAGGCATCTCAGAAGACAGGAAATGAAGCTGACATTGATTTCGGACGTGCCTTGATGCCTTCCTACCTTGAAATGCGACCTCCGAAGGCAGCATTTTTCAGTTTTCGGATGCAGCCCATGTCTCAACACATTTAAAGGGATGCGTCACTTACGCCACCTGATCCAAATAATTAGTGCCAATGAGCAGGCCTTAAAGGTGCCCTTCCCCTCTCAACCACCCTACCCACTACATAAAAAACTAGAAGTTCCCAAAAAAAAAAAAAAGAAAAATGAAGGAAATGTTTCATAATTTTGGGAAATTAACTGTCAACCACTTAATTATTCTATGTTTAATTTCATTATGTATTATTTTATGAGGCATTAGAAACATTTTTTCACAATTCACAGTTATTATCATCATCTGATATATATATATATATATATATATATATATATATATATATATATATATATATATATATATATATTTTTTTTTTTTTATGTTCATGTGTCGTTTCTGGAAAATGGTGTATTATAAAAAGCTACACTTGCAGCCATTATTAGAATTTCTTTCAGTATCTATGCATCTTAATACTACTGTACTTCCAGAAGTTCATTTAGAAATGTATAGAACACAAAGTGGCACATATATTTCTAACTTCATCTTTAATCACTTATCAGAATCCTGTTTTGTGTTTATTTGTCACTATTTATATTGCATGTTTGTATCTTAAAAATGAGTAAAAAAGCAAAAGTAGCCTGCACCAACAAAACTTTACACTCTGTATTCTGTCTCTAAGAATATTACAGAAAGTACAGGATCTCTCTCTCTCTCTCTCTCTCTCTCTCTCCCACACACATACACACATTTCCCCAGACTTCACTTAGTGAAAGCTTCCTCCTTTTAAACTTTTGCCTTTTCTCCTTTCTTCCGAGTGGCATTCTCTCCCGTTTCTCTCTCTCTCCCACTTTCTCGACTCATTCGTCTCCCTCTCTGTCTGAAGTGCAGCGATGGACGAGCGAACCTTAAGCCTACCCCATGCTGTGCTGCCCTTCACCATAATAAAAAGCCATTACCTTGACCGCTGACATGCGCTGGGAGGAAAGGCTGGGCCTGATATTTATTGATGAAACTCTGAGCTCCCAATCTGCAGCACTGAGTGGATATCATACAGCTGTCAGAGCAGACAGGCCTCAGAACAGTGACAGCCCTCAACATGGCCTATCTATAATTTATGAACTACACTGAAAACAAGCACCAAACAACAGAGCGGCCCGCCGGGCCTGGGGATTAACTTCTATAGCAATAAAGAGCAGCGGATGCACGGGTGTGTGTGTGTGTGGCGACACGGTTAAGGACTAGTTTGATATGGGGTGAATGAGTACAAAAGTATATGTTAAATATTCAAACTGGACTGATTCTCCCAAGGCCACCAGGGTGAATAATATTACAGCCGTGTTTACAGATGAGGAAGGAAGAAATGAGAGAGAACAAAGGCTTCACCTGAACACTGTTGAGTACTCTGGTCATCACCTATAAGAGATTCATATATTCTTTTCATGTACTCTCTTCTTGCTGATCTTACTTTATTATCTTTATTTTTTTTAACAGTGAGATCATGACAAAGGACAACTGCACTGATAATTAATAGCATATTAGCATCAAATTACTGACAGACTTTGGCTGAATTCCAATTTGCATACATTACATCCTCTATTATCAGTTTGTTTATTTATAATACATAGAAAACACATTTATAATTATAAAGTTTCAAAGGATTTTAAATGTACATCTTTATATGCTTTTTGGAATAATAACAGATAAAGCCCTTATGCTTTTACACTGTAAACCTGAAAATGTGCAGTTTTACACCAATTGTATTGCATCTATTTATTTATGTATTCATTCATTTAAATAGCAACAATTTTAAGGAGTGGGAAGTAAACAAGTAAACAGTGGTTTTAGTATTAGTATTGAGACTATTATAGTTTTTTTTATATGTTTTGCATTGATCTCTATTTTTATATTTAGTTTTTCATTTAAATTTTTGTTTTAGTAATCCTATTTTATTTATTTATTTATTTATTTATTTATTTTAACCAATTAATGAAATGATACCTTGATAACTATCTGAATATATAAAAAAAAGGGTTCAAGCAATTATTATTATTATCATTATTATTATTTTTTTATTTTTATTTATTTATTTTTTGGCCTAAATAACCCTGGCAAATACCATAAGTAATTACAAAGAAACAGCAAGTAACACATTTAATTAAATGTGAAATATTTAAGTGGAATGACTGCAACAGTATCTTCTTGTAAAATAAATAAACAATTAATAGATTAAAATGCTCAAATAATCTTTATTAATTACTTCAGAAAATCATGGTTTAGTGTAACCCAAAGGAACTGCCACCTGATTAAAACATGTATTATTATAATTAGTTATATTAGCCCTGTTGGTTACACTTTATGTCGCGTTTTGCGCTTTTTGTCCAAAGTGACTTACAGTGCATTCAGGCTACAAGTTTAGGCGTGTTCCTTGGGAATTGAACCCACAACCTTTTGCACTGCTAATACAATGCTCTACAATTGAGCCACAGGAACACTATTTAATTTATGTTTAAACAAGCTATGACAGCCACTGTGTATATGAATATATTTCAACAATGAATATACTGTAAATTTTATAATTTAGAAGTTAATTTTAAAACTGTATTATGTGCAATTTACATGTTTACAAGTTGAGTGTTGATTATTATATTTAAAAATAAAAAGTAATTACATTTAATTTGGGCTCTGTTGTTAATTGTAACCTTACAGTTATGTAAAAGTGCTCCCTATAGTTTAGAGCATATGAGGAGGTAGATTTCTATTTTTATTAGGAAAATTGTTATTATAATCGAATTTATTTAAAGAAATAGCAATTTCTTCTGTAAACCACTGTTTAAAAAAAAAAAAAAAAAAAAAAAATCCCCCTGCTGAATATACTGACATATCGAGGTACATACCAAAAAAAAATAATAATAATACAATGAAAAAAACAACATTTGAATTAGTATTAGAATTAGGGTTTGGCTTAGGGTTACTTCATGTAAATATGCATCATTATTATAACAGTAAGGACATGTAATACATGTGTAATAAGGGCAATTTTAAAAATAAAGTGTTACTGCCATGTAAAACATTTTGGTCTTGAATGAAAGTGGTTGGTTTAGATAAAATCACACTGTACTGAAACTTGCATTAGCATGATTGCACTATCTATAAGCTGTCATGTATGCAGTCAGTGGAATGAGCTGAATTTATGTTGGACACAGAATGAGCTGTGAGATGATGCTGTATTCTTAATGGAGGGCTGGGTGTGAATCTACAGTAATTAAGATGTTATCTGCTTCTTCATGACAAATATGTCTGGCCAGGGCCAATTACATGCAATTAATCTGTTACTGAGATGTTACAAATATTGTGATCAAGAAAAATCAGCACACCTCTTTTGCGCTTTTAAACATGTCTTTTGTTTTGGTGTAAAATATTTACATAATTATATAAAGAAATGGGCACATCTGGATCATTACTGAAAAACATCCTAGAAAAGTTACCTTAAGCTTTGAGATTTTTTAAAAATGTTTACTCTTCTATTTTCTTCCAATTAAATAATGAGCAAAATAAGAATTATACATTTGATATTTAGCATGAAATAGCAATTTATGTCACCATTGTAATACAAAACAGGCAGAACAGACTGCTTATAATGCACTGCAATAATAATAATAATGATAAAATTGATCAAATAAAGTAATACATAGTGTACATAGTGCATCCATACATGCATACCAAGAGCTTATACAGATAGCATGTATGCATTCATTCATTCATTCATTTTGCTCCATTAAAAAATTTACAATTGAATTACTGATTATTGAACGTACAATGAGTAAACATTTCTGAAATTAGTTGACATGCATATTTGAACAAATTCATAACGCTCAGGCTTCAAATTCCATTTCATCCAGCAGTATTCGCTTATATCTTATGACAACTCTTAAACAACTTTCAGATTGACAAAGTAAAGAAATGCTTCCTCTTTTAAATGCTGTTCTTCAGATCGGTGAAAGCCTTCTTATCTCTGGCTCTGAACATTTTGACATGTGTGTGATCAATACATGAGCCTGTGATTAAATTCAGCAATGTTTAGGGAAGCTTCATTCTCCGAGCCTCAGTGATCAAGAGGGGCCTTAGTCTGATGTTTGTAGACATTTGGAAAGCCGAGGATATAGAAGAGTGGAGGAGCCACCCCTGTTTTCAGTCACTCATTTTTTTTTCCTTTTTCCGAGAAGCATCTTATGTCGATAAATTATTCCAAGCTTCTCCAGAGTCATTAGGCATTTATTTTGATCTTGCTTCATAATTCACAGACTGACGCACAATGTATTTTCTCAAAATGCGGGTAATTCATTGATGCAGAGCGAAGTTATGATTCATTTATGGTGCTGTGACAGAATAATACGGACATGTCAAAATGCATTAAAACTGCTCAATGTCTCGCTTTTATTTTTAGATCCAATTGAGATTTTACTGATCTTGAAAAATATACAGTGTTCTGTGTTTACTTCACCTTTTAGAGACAATGTGTTATTGTCCCAATTAATTTGTTATTCCTGTCACCGCAGGCATGGTACTCGTCAAACCTGTCATCTCTCTCTGCTCCGCATCTCCAGGAAGAATGCCATTTAATTTCAGAGTAACTCCTTCATAACAGGAGAGAGTTTTTACTGAGAGGCTCTTAAGCTAAGTAAACACTGATTTGATTGCTCATCAGAGTGATGTATGGTAAATCAACGGTGTCTTTGCTCATCTCAGCTCAGAGATTGCATGTGCTTTAAAATGCCTTCAGTTAGAGATTCAGAGCGTGTGAAGACAGAGTGCCTGTTTTGACACTCATCATGAAGGCATAATCTGACCATTTAGCTCTCTCTGTGAAATGTGAATATTTGTTTTTATTTTGCTCATAGATGAGGGCCGAGTACACATGCTAAATAAAAAAGTGGGCGACTGACTGGTTCAAGCCAAATGCTGATCTAAGAGGGTGTTCTGAGGCCGAATAACAGTCTATATATTAATTAAAAACAGTACATTTTGGGATACAGTTGGATATATGAACACTTAAGTGCATTCTGATTAAAGCACATGCAATCTCACAAACTACTAGCTACTACTAAATATTGTAGAAACATAATTTTCTGTAAAGTTGCTTTGTAACGATTTGTATTGTAAAAAGCGCTATACAAATAAACTTGAATTGAATTGAATTGAATTGATGACTGATAGGGGTCTCTATGATAACATCATATCTACTACAGGCTTCATTCTGCAACCTGAATTGTATTTTTTTATAGATTCTTATATCTCTGTTTAATTTAATCAGATACAAATATGAGCCAGTCATATGTTGATTTACTTTGTCTGTTGTTTAGTCTAACATTGTATGATTTTTAAGTGTGGGACAAGACTCAAAAAGGTTTTGAAACCTGTTTGAAAACAGTCACAACTCCACCACCCCTTTTTAGTTACTGTTTTTGTCATTAAAGTTTTATCTAAAATCATTTTTTTTATATTGTAGTCATTGTTGTGCTTCATACAGTATGCTAGGCATGCATACCTAGTTATTTTTTTAATTTTTAAAGTTTAAGCAGTCTTGTAAACAAAAAAGACAAATATGGTTCAAGCACCAAGTTCCAATGGGAACACTAATCACCATAATGGTAACTATTTACACTATTATCCAAAAATGCACCCTAATTTTATTTATTTAAAAGTAATTTGTTGTATCCAATCTTCTTATCCAATTTGTTGAAAAAATGCATTGCATGCATTGATTGCTCAGTAGCATTCTAATGTTTTGCAGTGCATAATTCAAAATATTATTGACGAAAATAAAAGCCTTATTTACTTAGAAACCTTTATTTTAGGGAACAAGTTCTTTCTAAAGGCATAAGCAACAAAAATAGCATGTATGTGTTCAGGGAACTAGAGAGATGGAAAATGGAGTGAACAAGAGAAAAGCTAAGAGAAGGAAAGACAAGAAGGTCTTTTTTCCCACTGCTGCAGCCTACAAGGATTTTTTTGTGTGTGCTGTTATGGTTCATCATTATTAAATGTCTCTTGTTAGATGGGAGAGACGCTTTATCAAAAATAGCCATTCATCAGGAGCTGGAGCAGACAGCTCTCATCTGACCTCTGCTGCAATAATACCGCATCAACTAGGCCAACTACACAGTTTAGCGGCAGAGCAGAGAGCAGCGACCGGAGGGAAGATTAAGTGCACTGCTTCAGCTCCTCACTCCCCTGGGCTCTTCTGCCTGATGTTGTATTGATTGCAAAAGTTTACCAGTAAGTATCACAAACAACAATAGCCAGGTCAACGTTCACTGAGGCCTGAATGGTTATTCCCTGATGGGAGGGGAGCCGGCAGAGATCTCTGGGCTAAAGCTGAGCCATCAGCGGCTTGAGAGAGGAGCAGTTTGGGGATGGCTGTGCCGGACCACTCTTCCTGACATTTAGGAAAGCGATATGTCAAAGCAAAGAGGAGAGAAAGAGAGCAAAGAGAGAGGGGCTGCAAGATAATTATAAGCCTTTGCATTATAAAAGGCTCCATCGACAAACTGTCCTCCACATCGTCCATGCAGCGCACAGGCCTGTTAAGAGCTCTCAGTACCCCTCTATCCATCTAATTACTACCATATCTTTTTCTGCCTCTCGTATATAAAACATGCTATACGCTAAATTCTGTAACGGTAGACAATGCATAAAGTTCTGGACAGAAAATCAAAAGCTAGATTTTTACAATTTCTGAAGAAAACGTCCAAAACCTGCATTCACGATGCACAAGCCTTGCTATGCAGTTCATAAGGTCTTCTGAGAGTTTTTAGCACATTACTATGAAGCTGCTAGGATGTTCTATTCTGGCTTTTAGATATGCTTTGGGACCCATTTGATCATCTGTCAATTGAAGATTGTAAGTTTAATCACTACAGAAAGAAATAATACACCACTCCAATACATGCCAAATAATTTAACATGCCAATTTATGGGCTTCAGATCCCTGAATATGTAATTTTGGTCACACTTTGTATTACGTATCTTTAACTACAATATAGTAACTAAACAAAAAATATAGGTTACATTATTTAAGGTTTCTTTGTTACAGCGTAATTATACATTAAAGTACTGAGTGGTACTAATTAATGTCATGCATGTATTAGAGTTTGTCTTAGGGTAACTTGTATGTAATTATGCATAAATTATTGTTATTATAATAGTAAGTATATGTAACATGTGTAACAAGGACACCTTAAAATAAAATGTTACCCTATGTATTTATCTTATATTAGCAGCACTTTCTTAGGCAAGTATTCATTAAGTACACAAAATTACACTTACTATCAAATAAAGCACGATCCAAAACACTTTAGAGTGCTATTAAGGTGGGTTATGGTGAATGTTAAGGGTGGGTTAAGAGTAGGGATAGAGACAGGAGTGTAGTTATACATGTAAATACAGAAAAAGTACAGATGCAATTAGAGTATACGCTGGTATACTATAATGCACTATATCAAATTATTAATACATAGTAGTTCAAGACACATGATATAATATGGAAACACAAACGATAACACTTTATTTTAAGGTGTCCCTGTTATACATGTTACATACTTACTATTATAATAACAATAAATTATGCATAATTATTTGCAAGTAACCATAAACCAAACCCTAATCATATAGGTAGTACATGTAGGCCTAGTAAATTAATATTACTTAATATTTCCATGTATAATTACACTGTAACAAGGAAACCTTAAAATAAAGTGTAACCCCACAATCATATAGTAGCAGGCAGCACGAACATAAGCAGAAAAACACTGGCTAATGCTCAACTTCTTCCACAGATCTGTTTGTGTTTGAGGGGCTTTAAGACATGCGATCACTGCAAGCGGCATCCGAGCGAATCTGATCTGAGATCAGCTCGTCGGGGCTGGACTGAGTGATGGCGACTCCTTGGCCTCTGCGCCAAGGCCACCTCGCAGCCTTTCATCACACCGCCCGCGCGTGTCATCATCAAGAGACCGCTGCCTGCGCGTGTCATCATCAGGGGACTGCGGTGCGGCGCTGTGGCTGGCTCTGTGGGTGTAATCATGTGATTTGATGGTGTGACAGCGTAATGACACACAGAGCGGTGGAGTGGAGAGCGCCGCCCTGTGCTAGTCTGTCCCCCCATCTCTGCCTCTCTCGTTCTGGTCTCTGATGTGAAATTGAAATTTATTGCTGTGAAGAGAGACACTCTTAATTTTGGATATCTTTCATTTAATGAGCTGCATTAACACTACTAAGAAGTGCAGCCTGTTTAAATTGTCCCTCTTTTTTTTTTCCTCTTTTGTTTTAGATAATGTCAAACTGACATTTGACTGGAAATCTGACATTAGAGATCATTAAGGGCATATTTCACCTAAAAATAGCATAAATGTTCTTGTCTTGTCATTGTTGTTTAAAATCCTTTCTGACTTTTTTTCTGGTGTAGAACATGAAAAAAAAAAGATATTTTGAAGAATGTTTGGTTATACTTTATTTTAAGATGTCCTTGTTACAGTATGATTGTACATTTAACACAAGAGTAATATCAATTAACTGCACGTACAGTACTTACTATACGGTTAGGGTTAGAATTAGGGTTTGTCTTAGGGTTACTTTCATGTAATTATTCATAATGTAATGTTATTATAATAGTAAGTACATGTAACGTGTAACAAGGATACCTTTGAAATAAAGTTTTACCGAATGTTTCAACTATTTTTGTCCACAGTGTGAAAGTCAGTTGGGTCCAAACCAACATTGTTGTGGTGTTGGTTTCTTGTTTGGTGTTTTAGTTGTGTCATTGGGTCTGTAGATGAGTGGTGTATTGGGTGATAAGATATGAGTTGCTTGTTCATTAGCTTTTCTAGTTCATCACTTTCTGTGATGTTAATATTTGTGTTGTGTAGTTGGGTCTGAAGCACGTTTCTTTGGTTTTTAGCCATGTAGTTGGGTTAAGATGTGAGTTAGTTGGGTCTGTAGTTGACTTGCTTGGTCTTTGTTGGATAGTTGGAACTGTAGATCAGCTTTATATATTTTTTTGGTATGTAGCTGTGTTGTTGTTTAACCGTAGATGAGTTTTTTGGTCCATAATGGTGTAATTTGGACTGCAGCCATGTCGTTGTTTAACTATAGATTATTACATTTACATTTATTCATTTGGCAAGACGCTTTTATCTAAAGCGACTTACAATTGCTATATATGTCAGAGGTTGCACGCCTCTGGAGCAACTAGGGGTTAAGTGTCTTGCTCAGGGACACATTGGTGTCTCACAGTGGATTCGAACCCGGGTCTCTCACGCCAAAGACGTGTGTCTTATCCACTGAGCCAACACCAAATATTATTATTTATTTGCTATAATGGTGTAGTTTGGTCTGTAGCCGTGTTGTTCTGCATTGTTATCAGAGGTGGGTAGAGTACCCAAAAACTGTACTCAAGTAAAAGTAAAAGTACTTCTAGAAATATTTACTCAAGTAAAAGTAAAAGTACTAGTCTTGAATAGTTACTTGAGTAAGAGTAAAATAGTATCGGATAAAAAATCTACTCAAGTAGTTAGTTACTAGTTACTTTGGGTCATATATACTGTCATATATCGAAACTACGGTCAAAACAGAAGTAGCACACATACTTCGGGCCGAAATATCAAAGCTGTTGAGCAAAGGGGCTGTAGAGCCTGTGTCTCAAAGCGAGGGGGGGCTGTACAGCAGATACTTTCTGGTGCCCAAGAGAGACGGGGGTCTCAGGCCCATACTGGATCTAAGACAGCTGAACAAGGCATTGATGAAACGCAGTTTCAAAATGCTCACGACCAGGAAGCTCCTCGCGCAGATTCGCAGAGGGGACTGGTTCATGTCAATAGATCTGAAGGACGCGTATTTTCAAATACTTCTTTAGAGGTGCAATTTGGTCTGTAGATTAGTTTTATTGTTTTTTTAGAGGTGCAGTTTGGTCTGTAGATTAGTTTTATTGTTTTTTTAGAGGTGCAATTTGGTCTGTAGATTAGTTTTATTGTTTTTTAGAGGTGAACTTTAGTCTGTAGATTAGTTTTATTGTTTTTTTAGAGGTGTAGTTTGGTCTGTAGATTAGTTTTATTGTTTTTTTAGAGGTGTAGTTTGGTCTGTAGATTAGTTTTATTGTTTTTTTAGAGGTGTAGTTTGGTCTGTAGATCATTATTATTATTATTATTTATTTTTAGAGGTGTAGTTTCGTCTGTAGCCACGTTGTTATTGTTTTTTAGTTTATAGCAGAGTAATTTTTAGAAGAGAAAATTGCTGTAAAAAGTAATAACTTACTCACTACTAAATATATCTTCAACAGTGTATTAGATGAATTACTCTTTCAAAAATTCCTTTTTTAAATCCCATATCTACCTTGACCAGCTGAGAAAAACAAGGATGAACATGGAACAGCTCTTTTAATTCTTTCAAATAAATAATATAAAACTGCATGAATTATTCTTGAAATGACGAATATTTAAAGGGACACGTTTACATTAAAACCATACATTTTAACATTAGATGTTACATATATATATTATTAAAACAAATTTTATGTTGTTTTATTGTTTTATAGTATACACAGTATTTAATGCAATAAGATAAGATGTAACTGTATATAAATTACAGAACAGCTGAGTAATCCCTAATTTGACTTTTTTTTTGTGAAAAGCCGTTAACAGTAAATAATTACATAATAATGCATCAGACCCAGCACTGGTCGTGGTGTAGATCGGTCTCTTATTTAACTGTAGATTATTTTAAGTGCTGTAGTTTGTTCTGTAACTGGGTTGTTTAATCTTTAGCTGAGGTGTTGATTGTAGCTGGCCCACACATCAAGCAGTTAAGGGCCTGAGGCACCACTGGAATTAATTACATACAAAAGCATTTCTGTTTGGAATTCACACACCAGATTAATCACTGGCCCTTTAATGTGCCTCATCTGAGTCCATCCAAACTAGCTGACTGCCTGGGGGCAAATAGCTCATGTCCTTCCAAGCCTGTGTGAGTATGTGTGTTTGTAGTATGAAAAGTGGGGGACCCACACATGCTGGAGGCTAGCCCAAATCCAGGGTGAGGGGTGGAGAAGGCTAACAATGCCCCCAGCAAATTCAACATCTAAGCCAGGGGCTACCCCTTACACACACACACACAACTCCCGCTGGGACAGGGGCTCAGATCCAGTCCTGACTCTGGTAATTGTGTCATTTTGATGATGCTAATTCTTCTAGGCTTTGATAGGGTGTCAGTAACTATTTGCTGAATCTGGAATTATATCTTTACTGAAGGAGAACAGAGCCTCTGCGATAGAAATTAGATTTAAATGACCTTTTTTCTCTTTCTCTTTTTCTTTTCTTGTATTTTCTTTTCTTTGTTTCTTTCTTTTTCTTTTTCTTTTTACAAGTAAATAAATATACAATTAAATCTACATATTACAAACACAAAAAGATTCTACCTTTTTTGTATTGTTAATGCGTTCTAAAGAAAAAAAATGTTTTATATTTATTTTTTTGTTATATATTTATTAATACTTACATTTCATTAATATTTAATTATATTCCTTTGTATTTTAACATTAATATAAATATAATTATGTAATATTATATACTTACTAAATTATATAGATTTTAGAAGAATATTTGTCAAATGAAATAATACTTCTATTTATCAAAGATCTCTGTTGAGTGACGTCATCAAAAAAATTATCAAATGCTAAATTTTTTTTTTAAATTTTTTCATGATTTTATTAACATTAAGAAACATGGGATTATTAAAAAAAACAGACTATTAGCATATTAGATGATGCTGAGAATTCGGCTTTGCATCACAGCAATAAATGACATTTTAAAACATATTCAAATGTTTAAATTGTAATACTATTTTACACTTTTACAGTTTTTACTGTATTTTTGATCAAATTAATGAAGCTAGAAGAGACTTAAACTAATGCAAAAACCTTAAGATATCTTTCCAACCCCAAACTTTCAAGAATAGTGCAAATCTGTATATCGTTTCATGCATACATGAATAAAATCACCTGTACAGTCATCTGTGTCAGAGATGACAATCCATAGGCAAACTAACAGGTTGTAAAATCCGTTTGTTAAAAATACTTTACTTGGAAATATATATTATCAAATGGACACTGATACTGAAAATTCCTCCAATTAATCACAAGCTGCTACTGAAGAGTTGCTTTCAAACGTTCCTTCTAACAAAATTGTTGTAGAAAGCAGCACCAAAGGACGCCACAATCAGCGCTCACTGGGACTGGCCTTTTCTCACGTGATTGTCATGCAAGCACGGTTTTAAGTAATAATGTGGCCTTTAATGATGGAATGATAGACCTGCCAACCAGTAGCTGTCCTCCCATACACACACACACACACACACCAGCAGGGACACATTAGCATATCCTGCTCAATTCTCAGCTGCCTTTAACATAATCCATATTTGCTGGGTAAAGTCCAACAGTGAGCCCACTCCTGTGGGTGTGTGCTGCTATGACAGTCTTCAAAGGCGGCTCTGCCCGCAGAATAACGCATGCTTGACCAGCTAAGCAATTCAGAAATGCAAATGGCAGGGCAGTCTCCTCTCTGCCTTCAGCTCTCAGGGACAAATCCCTTTTGGCGAGACATCTATCTGACTGCCTGACTTAGTATTCCTCAACACCAGTGCAGAGGGCATGTGATCTTTATTCTAAATGCTGCGAGAGAGGGAGAGATAGATGGAGAGAGAGATGAAGAGAAAGGGAGACTCCCGTCAGCTCTGTGTGAATGTGCTCAGATTCTGGGGCATGTCAGCGCATACATCACATTTAAAAGAAACCCATTTCAGATTCACCTTATACAGTCACACAAACTGTCAGAAAGCTTAGAAAAAAATCATCTTTCTATTGCAACAGTCAGACACACCAGATTTATGTTGTTTTGCTAAATATTTGATTATGATGTGATGTATAATCAAATTTCAATGGCTAGATTATTATTTTTTTATTTATGTTTATACTTTCCAGTATAATTTTCCACCTTCTTGTTATGGCTAACGTGTCTTTTTTGTTGTTGTTGTGTGAAATCTTTTCAGATTTTTATGCAAATGTAAAAATTACTTTTATTAAGATTTAAAGATAAACATTTACTGTATTGAATCAACTTAGCTTTACTTGATTATTCATACATCATTAAAACAACATGTTAAGATCAAAATTACATTTGATAAATCAGGCTTTTGAAGATATTTTATTGAATCATCTCTCAATCATCATTGCATTGCATTGCATTAAATGTTTTCACTCCCCCCCCCATCAAAAATACAGATCTTTGATCATAAAAATAAGCATTTAAATATTATCTTTAGTGCTGTCAAACAATTAATCTAATCCACTATAAAAGTTGTGGATTTGATTAACACACATTCATTTATATATTTAAGGTGAGACACTGCAGGCAAAAACACTGTTTTTTCAAGAACCTGTCAATTTTGAGATTTTGGGCTTTTTTTTTTATAAAGTGCTTTTTCAAACTAGTGGAAGGAAAACATCCAAAAGACAATGTTAAGTGTTTCTTTTATAGCACTTTATCTGTTTGTGGCAATAGATTTAAATTACAATACATATTTTTAAAGGCCGTTTTCTCAAAATGAGTTTTTTCTTCAACACTGAGCCATAAATCTCCACTTCAGTAGCACTTACACACACCAAACTTGACATTTTTATTCCTGTCTATATTCTGAAGATTTTTACAGAGGGATTTGTTCATATATATTTTCCTTGATTATATACAACATTTTATTCCCCACAAAATTGTGAAAATATATAGTTTTCTGGCTGTTCAAAGTATTTTCTGAATTATGGAGTGACAAAAAAAATAGATAACCAGAATGCCCTCTGTAAAAACATTTGTCTCTAATATGTAAAAAAATTTTTGTTTAGATTTTTGTACTAGACATTTATGCAAATTAGCACATATTTCATTAAATAATGCCTCATTTGCATATTTAAACATAACATTTTTGAAAACTTGTAATACAAAAAATGTTTGCAATAATCAATGTAATCGATCAACTGGGTAAGTAAGGTGATAACTATTAGTTATTTTTTTTTGTCCTATTCACCTGCATTGTCTCGCCTTAAGAAAAATGTTTATATATTAAATATATTTATTTACAATATAAAATATAAGAATATAAATATATAAATGTATAAACATGTTCATATTTTCAAAATATATAATGTATGCGTGTGTACTTATGTAAACATAATAAATACACACAGTACATACATATATTATGTAAACAAAAACTATTATTTTGGATGTGATTAATTGTGATTATTCATTTGACAGCACTAATCATCTTACATACTTTTTGGGAGATATAGCATGAAAGCTGATTTATATAATTTAAATAATTTTATGCAAGTAGTCTTGTTATAAAAATCTTATACTGCAAGCTGTCAGAATCGTATCATACTTAATAGCCATATTGCATATTTTGCTCATTTTGGGCTTTTAAATAACTGAGGTGATTTAATTATCTTTTATTATTTAGTATGAGCATTATATTTTTTTCCACTTCACTTTATATTCTTATTATACTTTCAATCTTTGATTGGGGCATGACATACATCACCATATTTTTGATTTCTGCACATCAGTTATTCCCACTAAAGCCCTATAAGTGAATTTCTATTATATTATGTGTAATAGAGCTTCAAAGAGCAGAATCGGGGCATGGGAGAGGTATTATATTTACTGCCTTTACCTGAGGGCTGTGTGTAATAAAACTTTAACGGGTCCATAAAGCTGTTCTTGTAGCAGATCCTAATCAGCTCTTTGAGCCTTTGAGCAGACAGGCATTTATATTCCCAACATGCTCTTTCACGTCTTGTTCTCTGTGTACAGAGAGGAGTGAGATATCCGCAAGACGTTTACACAGTGCACTGCTTTACAAACCAGACTGATACTGTGTGGGCAGAAAGGCTTAAATGCTCATAATGATCAATTACAGAAACACATCATCCATCTTAAACATAAAGATTACTGAGTCCTTAAGTGCTAAAAAGTGTGATCGTGTCATGTGTTGACAAGCATGTGGGCTTGAATCTAACATAGACACTTGTAAGAAACCTCCATAATGCCTTACTGATCTGCTACATCCTGTGAGGATGAAGATGAAGCCATGAAACACTTACATGCTTGCTTGCAATCACTTATGTCCAATTTAACACAGAATCTGATTCACTACAGTGCTCCCAGTTACAATGAAAATAAAACACACACACAAAAAGTACATTTGTGTATGTGTTGAGACATAATGTATTGAGAACAAACAAACAAACAAATAAATTGATTTTTTTTAAAGTGAGTAAAAATAAATTTCGATAAAATAAATAAATGTCACTACTTTGCATGTTAGCTAAACGTTTTACCTTAAGATTTAATATTGAAAACTGATATACAAGTTATGATTTTACAAGAATCACATTTAATTTAATGTAATTTAATTTAATTGTGCACTTGTAGTGTACACTTCAAATAAAAAGCAAAAATGAAAATTGTGTCATCATTTAATCACTCTCCAAACCTGTATGAGTTGCTTTCTTATGTTGAACATAAAATAAGGAAATTTAAAACAGTTAAAACTGGTAATCAAACAGTTGGTGGTTGCCATTGACTTCCATAGTATTTTTTTCCTACTATAGAAGTCAATGGCAACCACCAACTGTTTGATTACCAGTAATCTTCAAAATATCTTATTTAATGATCAACATAAGAAAGTAACTCATACAGGTTTGGAACGACATGAGGGTGAGTACATGATGACAGCATTTTAATTTTTGGGTGAGTGGCCTTAAGTGCACTTAAACAGCATATTTCTTTCATTGCTTTGTTTCTCTTTGAAAAAGTGCACTTTGTAATAATGTCAAAAAAGTTTTGCTTTAAAGTACATTTTATATCATTATATTTTCATCTTTGGTCCCACTTTATATTAAGTGGCCTGAACATAAAAAAATAAGTACATTGTACTCATTGTGTTCATATTGTATTGGAAAACACTTCTGCTGTTATTGAGATGGGGTACAGGTGAGGTTAGGGACAGGTTTGGTGAGACTGGTTGGTTAAAGGATGGTTTAAGGTGTAAGGGATGGGTCAACAGTGTAATAATAAATGTTATTACTGAATTTAATAATAAATGCAATTTTTATGCATGTAGTTTTTAAAATATAAGTACAATATAAAAGCACAAATGTACACAATAAGTGCATTATATCAAATTATTATTGAAATGTAAGTACACAGTGTTTAAGCACACTTAATATAAAGTGGGACTTAATCTTATACTTTTCTAAGTTTGTACCAGTGTTAGAGATGTGAGAGTAAAATTGTGAATATCAAACATCAAAGTACTTTTAAATGTAACTGAACTCGAGTTTCACCAGTTTGCAAATGGAGGGAAAAGCAGAAACTCTGGTTTTGCACTCTAAATCTAATATCGATTGCCTTCGCCGCAGGACGCAGCACATTCGGTGTGAATACATTAAAAGTAACTGCTCGCAAAGTGAATAAAAAGCGCATATATTTGAGCCACAAAGACAGACGGTCAAATAAATCAAAGATCCGGGGGTTCGTGAGACGTGTCAGTTGTCAAGTCAGAGTGAAGGAGTTTCGTTAGAGACGGACTCGAGCTGCACCTATTTTAATAGGCATGAAAACAAACACCCAAACAGTGCTAAACGCCTACATGGCTCCGTACACACTGCAAAGTTGAAGTTCCTGCTGTTGACCACTCTCTGTATTTCACCTGCTGAGCAATTACCTGGTGGGAACTATCAACACTAGTATTCACACACCCAAAACCTTCTGCCTGCTTATTTGAGTGGTGTATTGTTGAAGGTATGAGCGGACCCCTGTGTGCGGCCCCTGCCTGCGCTCGCTACCCTCAGAGACAGGGAGAGGGGTGTCAGCACACACATGACCCTCTCACTCTCTCTCTCTCTCACACACACACACACACACACACACAAGTACACACACACCTCCGCATGTCATCAGGCGTCTGAATTGCATGGGCTGTGCTGGAGCTGCAGGGGTCACTCAGGAGTCCTGCGAGGGCCGCAGACATGTGTGTGAGTGTGTAACGCATGGACGCTCACAGCCTGAACACAGCAAGTAATGACTCCACTGCCAGCCCAATAAAGAGAGACACAGAGTCTCTGTTTCTGCTTAAACACACACAGTGATGAGGGAGGAGTTGCCTTTGTTCACTTACACCGTTGGCACTATACACACAAAGGAGGTTTAGCATTCATAGACTGCCTTCAGAATGTGTTAAAATACTTTATTCTTTATGTTTAATATGCAGAGACAACTATAAATAAGCTATTAGTAGGTTCATTTCCTCAGAAGTTTAGAATGAGACTATCTGTTTGTCCTAACAATGGTGGACAGCAGAAGACAGGCCATAGCAGGACGTCCCACCATCCTGTTAAAGAACCAACTGCCTTATCGCTAAATGCAGGAATGTGTATTTTCATCTGAATGTGCATTGACATTAGACATTACACTTTATTTGAAGGTGTCTGTATTGCAGTGTATTTATACATAAAGTACTGAGTAATATTAACTAACTACATGTACTTACAATATGGGTAGAGTTAGGTTTAGGGTTTGTCTTAGGGTTACTTGCATGTAATTACAGTATGCATAATTTATTGTTATTATAATAGTAAGTACATGTAACATAACCTTAAAATAAAGTGTTACATACAACAGAGGTTATTATGAAGTTAAATATGAATATGTACTTACATAACTGAGTCAAAACAAGCACTCTAAAGTTTATCTAATTGCATTTAAAATAAATGTAAATTCTGTAATACTTTTTTAAAAATTATTATTTATTTGCAGTTAAGTGCCCAAAAACATTACATTCAGTTTGTCCTTAAGTATATCCTTTTAAAGTATATTATTTTCATCATACGTAGTTTAATTTTTAAAAGTATGCTAAAATCTACTTCTTTTTAAAAAGAGTTGAGCTAAAGAAAAATAAAAATGGTCAGATTCTGTTGGTAATTTTGAATATTGAAATATTAGTTTCAAAAGGTTTTGAGGATTTCGTATTTGACCCGATCCAGCAGACTGTATTTGTATTTCTCTCGCTCTTAAACAATAGTTTTGTGCCTCTAAGCTTAAACTTATGCTTAAAAGGCAGTAAACTAACTTGATTTAAAAGGACTTTGGACAGTTTAAGAAGCATTATTTCTCTGATTACTAGCTTTTGAGTCGTGTGTCTGGAACCATTTTTTCACACAAGGAGATGACAACTTTTAAAATCCAGGTACATGAAGCATGCACGGTAAGTTAGAGCAAAAACAGATAAGAAAGTGCAAAGAAAGTAATAAGACAATCAATGGTTGAGCATAAATATTGTATGTGTTTAATGCAAATTTGTATTAAAGAGCTTTACAAAGGCTACACAGTTTCAAAGCTGAATTATGACTTAAATCGAGCCTTTCAGACCATGATCCGTTATGTGACAGAGTGGTTTGCTTTAAAATGCTCATATACATGAATATTAAAAGTATTTTCATTTTTCTTGTGTTGGTGTTGCTAATGCATTTTAGTTGGAGACTGACTTTACTATTATATATATATATATATATATATATACTCTTGGTGTGAACAGGCCTTTACACCACTTCCATTATGATCCACAAAGCTATTATTGACCATGCAAAAAATAAGATTATAATTATAAAATGTACATAAATAAAAGAATGAACAAAAATGTTAATAAGAAGTGAGTTGTTTGCAGTTTAGCACTCTGTTTGACCTGAGATCGAGCTAGTTTTGTTGTGCCGTGTTGTTCACTCTGTGTGGATGGGTTTTCCATTGACTCCTCCATATGTTGATGGGCTTGATCTGGAAGAGGCTCTTTGTTTGGAATTGATATTCACTCACTCTCTCATTCCTTTGGGACGAGCACCTGGCCTGCAGAAGCTCCCACTATCACTCTATCTGCTCCATCACTTCTTCTGTGCCTCCATCTTTGTGCCTTCACTCTTTTGTCCCCCTCACATTCTCTTCACTTCCTTTGTTCTCTTCTCTAAATCCCTCTTTCCCGCACTGTCATGTTCTCGCTTTTTCTTTTTCTTTTTCTCTCTCAGTTTATATTTATTGTTGTTTTTCTTTTTTCCCCCCTCCTCCTTTCTTCCTCTCCAGCTGTCACCATCCCCCTCTCCTCTTTTCTCCTCTTCCTGTCCAAAGCCCAGTGAGACGCCCCACACCTGTACAAAACACACACACACACACACACACACACACACACACACACACACACACACACACACACACACACACACACACACACACACACACATGCCCTCTAACAGCACCTTCCCTGTCTCTCTGTGTCGGTCTCTCTCTCTCTCTCACACACACACACACACACACACACACACACACACCATCAGTGCCCACAAGAGTCTCTTGCTGTTAAACATTAGTTTTATGCCTCTAAGCCTGAGACTTATTGATATAGCTGTGCACAAAGTGCACTCTGTTCAGCGCTGGACAGAGGTGTAAGTGTGTATGTGTGTGTGTGTGTGTGTGTGTGTGTGTGTGTGTGTGTGTGTGTGTGTGTGTGTGTGTGTGTGGGCCACAAACTTGCATACTGTACATACTAGGGAAAAATATTAAATTGTAATATAATTGACATTAATTATATAGTGAATTAAAGATGAATATGTAAATGTCAGTCTGAATGTATAAGTATATATAATTTCTTATTCAGTAAATTTGGTCCTACTTTATATTAGCTGGCCTTGACTGCTATATACTTACATCAAAAAATAAGTACATTGTAGTTATTGTCTTCATATTATATTACATTACATATATTCTGCTGCTACTGAGGTGGGATACAGGTGAGGTTGGTGTTATGGGTAGTTTAAGGGTGGGTTAAGGTGTAAAGGATAGGTCAACAGTTAAATTATTTAATTAGAAATTAATTACATATTTATTTACATGCAGGTGTTTGTTAAAAATATGATGACAGTGTAAAGACATGCATTTACACAATAAGTGCATTGCATCAAATGAATAATTTACATGTAAGTACATTGTAATTAAGACCACTTATAGACACAAACTTGATTTTGGGCATTTGGTGGGGAAAACAGAACCCAGTACAGGAATCACTACTTATAACATTAAAGTTATTACTACATATTCACTAAAAATAATGTTACATTTATTTATTCAAGATTTATGAATATATATTGAGTTTTTATACAGTTATTCCCTTTTTGATCCCTTAATTTACTGGATAATAAATAACATACTTTATTATTATTATTATTATTATTATTATTATTATTATTATTATTAAAAAGTGTAAATTGTGAGTGTAAACTGTTGTTAAAATGTTATTTTATAATTTTATATATAAAATGTTATTTTTTATTACAAATAAATATTTCACCATATACATAATAAGGCATTTATATTATATTTTATATTATATTTATATTTATATATTATATTATATTATATCCAGTGTTCTGCACCATCACACTGAACACTGGGGCCCCCCAAGGATGTGTGCTGAGCCCCCTCCTCTTCACTCTGCTGACCCATGACTGCACACCTTCACACAACTCCAACCTCTTTATTAAGTTTGCAGATGACACGACTGTGGTGGGTCTCATTAGCAACAAAGATGAGACAAACTACAGGAGTGAGGTGAGCCGCCTGGCCGGATGGTGCAGTGACAACAATCTCTAGACTTCAGGAGAGCACACACTTAGCACGTTCTTCTGACCACCAACGGTGCGACTGTGGAGAGAGTGAGCAGCACCAAGTTCCTGGGTGTGCACATCACAGAGGACGTCTCCTGGACCGACAATACTGCAGCACTGGCCAAGAAATCACAACAGAGTGTTTACTTTCTTCGCAAACTGAGGAGAGCCAGGGCCCCACCCCCCATCATGTACACCTTCTACAGAGGCACCATTGAGAGCATCCTGTCGAGCTGCATCACTGTGTGGTATGGCGCCTACAACGCATCCTGCCGAAAGACTCTGCAACGCATAGTGAGAGCAGCTGAGAAGATCATTGGTGTCTCTCTCCCCTCCCTCCAGGACATTTATGGAACATGTCTCACCCGCAAAGCCCTCTGCATCACAGGTGATCCCACTCACCCATCACACAGCTTCTTCAGTCTGCTGCCATCAGGGAGGAGACTGCGGAGTCTCCAGGCCAGGACCAGCAGACTGAAGGACAGCTTCATCCACCAGGCTGTCAGGAAGCTGAACTCCCTCCAGAACTTGCCCCCCTCCCCTCTTCCGCCCCAGGCACCACTGAACTATGAACCCCAACCCCCCCCAACCCCCCCCAACCCCCCCCACACACACACACTAATTATATGATGGCATGCACTAGTCACTTTGTGCATCATTGATCTGCTCACTATCTCATTCTCCATGGAACTGACGTCATTCCACTACCTCATCAGTCAGTTAAATAAAATAACTGCTCTTGAGCCCTTTGTCACTTGTCACTTTAATCAGACTTAATAAGGTATTTAAGGTATTATTTTAATAAGGGATTTTTTGCACTAAAAATCTTTTATCTGCACTGCTGTGTTCACCTCATTGATTTGCACTATATCTGTCATTTGCCTTGCACTGCTTTATTTAACTTTAATTTTAATTTTATTATATGCCTTTTTTTTACATTCCCTTATTGTATAGTTGTATCTACATTTTATATATGATCTAGATTTTTAGGCTTTAATGTTAATTTTATCTGTATTCACCAGGGTCTGAGAGTAACGCAATTTCGATTCTCTGTATGTATGTACTGTACATGTGGAAGAATTGACAATAAAGCAGACTTGACTTGACTTGATATTAACAACTCTGAATTTCTGCTTTAGCTCTTTTATTTATTTATAAGGTTTTAAAAATATAATTTATCTATATATAATATAATATAATATAATATAATATAATATAATATAATATAATATAATATAATATAATATAATATAATATAATATAATATAATATAATATAATATTTTACCTTAGTTCCTGTATCTAACTAACACCAGCTAAACACTGATGGACGATCTGATCATCGATCAGGCATTTATCAATCAAAAAACTCCATGAGTAAACGCTTGGGGTCGAGAGAGTTAAAACTGTGAAGTGGCCACTGGATTTGAAACAGTAAACATCCTTTATTGGCGTGTAAACAAAGGCTGGGGAGAAACGTCCATCTCTTTCACCCTACTAAACCTGCACAACATCAGATGAATCTTTCCCCATTAAGATGACAACACAATTTGAGCTGAAGCTGAGTATAAATAAAAGAGTGAGGGGAGATGATACATCAGAAGGAGACTAGCACACCTCCATTACACCAACACATTTTTTCCATCCATCCAGAGAGAGAGAGAGAGAGAGAGAGAGAGAGAGAGAGAGAGAGAGAGAGAGAGAGAGAGAGCAAAGCAAAGCAATGGACACCAGCCAGGTTGTGGAGAGGAACCCATATCTAAATGCAATGAAGAAAATGAGCATTTTGGGACATTAACTTTCATCAATGCAGTCATTCCAAACACACACACACACACACACACACACACACACACACACACACACACACACACACACACACACACACACACACACACACACACACACACACACACACACACACACACACACACACACACTCAGACCATGGAGTGTGTGCTTATAAAGACCTGGCAGTAACATACAAGCAGTCGTTAAGCACATAACAGTAGTTTTGTCACCATTAACCAGTGCTGAAAAAGCAATAGCAAAGCCCCATCTGTCGTGTGTGTGTGTGGGTTTTGTGTGCGATGTGTGCACTGTCGAAACAAAAGGCCAACCTTGGATCACATTCTTAAAAGTCATTTTTCTAGGGAGAATCACAGACATAACAGCATTCTGCTGCTGTTTTTGAGTGTTTAAAAGCTCTGAAGACAACATTACTTTGTGTGTGTGTGTGTGTGTGTGTGTGTGTGTGTGTGTGTGTGTGTGTGTGTGTTGACTGAGCTGTAATTGATCTGATAGTTCTCTGTGATAATTGACTGTTATCCGTAATTACAGACGGCAGCTCTGTGACCTGAACTCAACCATTTTATGTTATCTATATAATATGTTATAATACAGTACATGTCTTTACAAGACTGTTATCTAATGATCCCTATGCATTATCATTCAACATCTTTACTTATTTTTTAAGAAATGAATACCTTAATTCAGCACAGATGCATTAAGCTGATAAAAAGTTAGACACATTATTAATGTAACAAAATATGTTTCAATTTCAAACGTATAATGCTTTTAAATTCTCTACTTATGAAAGAAAGAAAAAAATCACCAAAATAAGTAAAATTTATCATCAATGAAGGATCATGTGACAGTGAAGGCTGGAGTAATTTTCTGAAAATTCAGCTTTGCATCAAAAAAAAATAAAAATAAAAATATAATAACATAAAGCTTTTAAATTGTGATAATCTTTCACAATATTGCTATTTTATTGAATTTTTGTTCAAATAAATGCAGCCTAAGTAAGTATAACAGACTTATTTTCTAAAAACCTCATTGACCCCAAACTTCTGAATGGTAGCTTATTGGCTAAAATATATAACATAATATCTGAATCTATAAATGACTGTTATAAAATATTATTGTCCCTAGGTTATAATGCACTATTATCCCTTACAGTATGATATAAGACTCATCAATAGGCTGTTATTAAGCTACAGTCTTGAAACTGCTGTGATATTGTTCTAGTATATGTAGGATTGCAATTATGTCCTTTAATGAGACATCATATACATACAAAATTCAGAAATCAGCATCCACCAACATCATGATGAACTACGATCACTTCTTCATCTCAGAGAGAGTGTGTGTGTGTTAAACCTGGTGCACTGCGAGCGAGGAGTGTGTGCTGATGGTGTCTATTGGTGCGTGTCTGACCCTGGCTGATAGGTCCCCTTGATTTGCTTTAGACAGATGCAACTCATTGTAGCTTAATAAATGGGATGACCCATGGGAGTGTTGCTAAGCGTCTCTATTAACTCTCAAACATGTCAGGCAATATAAAAACCTCCTGACCCCTGCAAAGGTCAACTGTGACACGCATGTTTACTCAGAGAAACAAGACCAGCTTGGACAGGCCTGTTTTATGGGTCTGCTTTAAAAGAGAAAAAAAAATGAAAGAGAATAAGACAGAAAAAGGGGGAAGAGTCAAGGTTTTGCCTCAAAATCCTTGAAATGAAGCCAGACGCTATCAAAAACACTAACTAACAAGTGCAACTAGCAAAGAGCAGTCTCTTTATTAAATATTTACCTGAAGCAATGAATTAAATTGAATTGAATTATCTATTTCCGTCTTCTGCATAGCAAATATTGGGTTAAAAAAAAAGAAACTGTAGCATTATAGTTTTTGAAAAGTACTACAGCAATACCACCCTATACTTTAAGGTATTTTAAAGTACCACTTAAAACTATGATACACAACAATATCTATCCTTAGCTTATGCAATACCATGGTAAATATAACATTTACATGGTATGGATGACTACAGCTCATTAATAGGTATTGATGCTACATAGTACAATCAATAATTATTTTGGTAAATAAACAAACAGACAAATAAATAAATAAATAAATAAATAAATAAATAAAAATGAAGAACATATGAAATTATTTAAAAAAAAAATTGCAACAATCCAAAAACGTATCCATACTTACAATTCACTCCCATTTACATGACCATATATGGCTTTTCTGATGTAGTAAACTCGCTCAGTAGCTCACCTGGTACAGCACTACAATTGTAATGCAAAGCGAGAAGGAAACACGAGTCAGATAAACAGAGCTCAATGACTTGTAGAAGCACGTTTAAATGGGACGGCTGCTTCACCAAATACATTTTTTTGGTCACGTTTGGGTTATGTTTAGTTTATGGTCATAGTGTAGGTGGCACATTGAACATTAATCTTGTAGCACCAGTCACAGGATATGTTTTTAAAAACTGACGTGATACGAACATCCAGTGTAATAAAACATGTCTAGAGTGACATTCATTTTTTAACGCCTCTCTCTGGACATTCATTTTGAAAGTGTGGTGAAATGTTCCAATGTCATTTTGCAGAAATGTCGCCACCGGCATGTTTTTTCAATGAGCCTTACAATCTGATCTGGTGAAGCCCTCATCTGTAGGGGAGTCATACACACTTTCTGATCTCAGATCAGCTGGAATCAGCAGATCCGCACACACTGAGATGCAGAGCCTGAACATGATGCAGTCACAACATTAACCGGCATTAATGAACTGTTTGCTTATGCAGTAATAATTAACTTCCATTACATTACTTTGTGTGATTACTTTCTTAATTGCCTGAATTATGCATCAATTTAATATCTAATAAGCAGACTCAGACATTAGACAGTGTTCAGAAACAAATTGCAGACTCCTTCCGTGGTTTAATTAAAGACAGCGCCATAAATGAGAGCGTGTAGGATGGATGTCTCCCAGTGATTTCCTTCGAGCTTAAATATGCAATTTATTATAAACACACATAAAACTCAAGTCTCGCCTCAGGAAGGCAAACCACAAGATGCCAATTACAGCATGTAAGCAGCCCCACCACTGCTTTTTACAATTCAGATTAATACATGTATTCAGGGAAATTCAATTTTGCATTATGCAAATGCCCTTGCATGTCATTTTTAAGTTGGTATGTTTCATGTCTTTAATGGTGGCGAATAAACAGGAATCCCTCCCAAATGGCATGTTCTGATTCGAAGGAAGGGGGACTGCTGATATCCCAAACACACACACACACACACACACACACACACACACACACACACAGAGAGAGAGAGTACACAGCAGTATGATAAAGACGCCACTGAACGCAAAAGCGAGTAGAAAAATGAGTAAATTATTGATTAGCCGCTGTCTTCATTGTTAAATAACATTTCTTGTCAAACAGGCGGTGACCTTGCGTTGTCTCTGCTGTGTGTGACGTTAATTATAGTCTCGGTATCAGCCTCATCTTTCTCAATTAGACCATGCGCGGTAAACAGACAGACTGATCTCATCTTGAGCACTTTACAGAGTTTCTTAAACCGAAGCTTATTAAGAGTCCTCCACTCCAAACACAAAATCGTTACCTGCATTGACCCACACCCCTCTGCTGTGTCTTAATTTCACCCTCCGCTCAAAAAGTGATACATTTACATTATCAGGGAAATCAATACAATCAAGCAGCATCTCGATGGGAAAAATTGGGGTCTAAAGTCGTGCCATGTGTGAAGGAAGGCTGTTGTAACACTACTGTTCCTTCAAAAGACTTGTATAATACACCACTGTACCGTTTATGAGACTTTCTGTAACAATAGAGTTCTGTACCTTGTGCAAAAAAAGTGCGCTTAAATGTATTGAATTTGCACTTTTAGTGTACTTTAAATCTTAGAAGTATATTAAAAAATACTGTACTTGAAGATTGTATAATATTAATGAAATGAAAGACACTTTCATGGCTGTTCTCCACTTAAGTACACTTTTAAAAAAAGCACTTTAAAATTATTTTAAAGCAAATGTTTAAAGTAAATGTTTTACTAATATTCTGCCTTGCCAAGTACTTTGCTATAATTTTATCGTTTATATATTTGAAACTGGATTAAGTTGCAACTTCATCATAACAAATGTGTGATTACAACATTTTAACATAAATGAAATAAATTTTAGTTCCCCATAAATGCTTGCCAGTACATTCGGCTGTACATTTTTACTATATTTCAAAGATAATACAAATAATTAAAGATGCACTGAAGTACTTCTCCTAAATTTCAGCAAACTGCATTTCATTTCATTTTAAACTGTAATACATTTTCATTTAATTGTAGTTAGCATGCAATTAAGTGTCTACAACAACATTACATTCAGTTTACATACTATTAAAGTATATTATTTACACAATAAGTACTCTTTTTAAATGTATGCTAAAGTATATATTTTTTTATTTAATGGTTTATAATGTAAAAGAACATACCTCAACCTGTTATATTATCCCTTCACCAGACAGTCACATCCTTTTATCCCTTTATAATTATATTATGATACACTGTACCTTAATAAGACTGTTATAACATGCTGCCAACCCCCAATAAAACTGATATAAAAACAGTATTTTTAGACAAAAAATACCCTCTGTTAGACTGTTAAAATACATTACACTCCTTCATACAACTGATGTCGTCCCTTCATAAATGTTATTGTTAAAATAATAATTTCATCCTTTCATTTCTGTTTTCTCTCCTGATACATTTTGCTGCATCAAAAAGTAATACATTAAAATGAACAGGGAATTCAATATAATCAAGAAGCATCTCAACAGAGAAACGGTGGTGCAAATACTGCTCTGTTTTTAAGGTGAGCATGGAGGTGAGGGTTTTTTTATGAATGCAGGGTAAGCCAGCGCTGTTCACAAGACTGAAAATGGCAGCGATCCCAGCAACTGTGCTAAAGTCATGCATGTGCGTCGAAGGGTTGTTAGTTCTGCTATTTTAAACATGTTGCGGGGTGAGGTGGGTGATGCCAACCTAGACACAAAATGATGGCAGCAAGCAGACGCTTCACAGATCTCATCATAGCTTCTGCCGGCCTGTATTTACATCTGAGCACCACGTCATGTCAGCTACCTCGAAAAGCCTCTCCAAATGCTAAAGCCTCTCTCTCTCTCTCTCTTAAACAGACAGGGGTACCATTATTTCTCTGCTTCAGTACACATAGGTGAAGCTTCAGACTCCAGTCTCTCTCTCTGTCTCACACACACACACTTTCCAAAATCAAAGACAGGTTTTAGGTCTGTTATTAAGCATGCTTGCACCCTGTGCGGGGAAGCTGACACCAAACAAGCCGTTCCTCACAAACTCTACATGAATGGATGCCATGCAAGCGTATTTGCCAAGAATTTTAAATATGTTGCATTTACTGCAGATTTCACACACGGAGGTGAGGGCCCAAGTCAGTTCTTATCAACATAAAAATCGACATGATTTTCTATTAAAATGTTGTGGTTCTGAATACAACTTAATTATTACTGCAGCATTAGGTAATATTTTATTTCTCAGTGTCCTTTTTATACATGTTATGTGTACTTACTATAATAAAAGTACATTATTATAGTAAGTACATTAAACAAAACCATAACCTTAGTAGGTACAAGTTGGTAATTAATATTACTCATTACTAATTTGTGTAATTACACCGTAAAAAAGTATAAACAGTATTACATTAATAATAATCATGTTGTTGCTTTATTATTACAATTCTGTTACTGTATAAGTACTATAAGTTTGTGTTATAATTATTATTATTATTATTATTATTAAATTTATATTACATTCAAATTATATTAGCATTCTTAGTGAAAACTGGTGTAGAATTTAGTTTGAATTTTTATTCGTAGAAATTTTCACAAATAATTACAAGTAACAGCAAGAACTTAGATAGCAAGCACAGAAGCAAGAACAGAAATTAAAGTTAAAATTTGAAGTAGAAAGATGGTGTGTGTGTGTGTGTGTATGTCTGTGCGTTTTTGTTACATATCAAGACACAAATTTGTATAATGACAACGCTATGACATAGGTTTTACAAGGAGAAGGTGACTTTTCAGGTCTGTCCCCACTTTTCAAAGCACATATAAATCACACAGAATGGAGTGTACTAAAAATCTGAAATACTGTAGCACAAAGTTTCCTGTGAGGGTTAGGGTTAGGTGTAGGGCCATAGAATATAAAGTTTGTACAGTATAAAAACCATTACGCCTATGGGATGAACACACTTTTCACAAAAACAAACATGTGTGTTTGTGTGTGTGTGTGTGTGTGTGTGTGTGTATGTGTCTGTGTGTGTGTGTGTGTGTGTGTGTGTGTGTGTGTGTGTGTGTATGTGTCTGTGTGTGTGTGTGTGTGTGTGTGTGTGTGTGTCTGTGTGTGTGTGTGTGTGTATGTGTGTGTGTGTGTGTGTGTGTGTGTGTGTGTGTGTGTGTATGTGTGTGTGTGTGTGTGTGTGTGTATGTGTCTGTGTGTGTGTGTGTGTGTGTGTGTGTGTGTGTATGTGTCTGTGTGTGTGTGTGTGTGTGTGTGTGTGTGTATGTGTGTGTGTGTGTGTGTGTGTGTGTGTGTGTGTGTGTGTGTGTGTGTGTGTATGTGTGTGTGTGTGTGTGTGTATGTGTGTGTGTGTGTGTGTGTGTGTGTGTTCTCCTGGAATGCTTCAGTACTCTAATAGGTGTTTATCTCCTCAGTGACCCAGTGTGTGTTGGCAGTGGACTGGATGTATCAGGGCTTGCTGTGCCCTGCGGGGAGTCCAGGACTCCAGACCTGACTGAGGTCAGTTTAACTGCTGCTCAAATTATCATCTGTACAGCATCCAAACACCCTCAACCTCCCCCCCCCCCACACACACACACAAATCATCAGGATCTGGTGATTGCTAATCATTCTATCAACCAGCTATGCTGTTAGGGAAACGTTCTAGCACCATCACACTTACAAAAAATGACAAATGTTACCAGTTTCTAGTTTATGCTAAAGTTCTGCTCATCAGCTTTCATAAATATGGAAGATGTTAAAAACTTTAGCAAAGAGGGACTTGCACAAACAAACTACTTTGAAAGGTTTTTTTTTTTTTTTTACCTTTATTTAACCAGAAAAAGCTCTCTGAGATTAAAAATCTCTTTCACAGGAGTGTCCTGGCGAACACACTGTTTAATCTTAATACTGTGTGTAGCTGGATGATCAACACCTGGTTTAATGCTTTTGATAGCTGTTCATGAGTCCCTTGTTTGTCCTGTACAGTTAAACTGTACTACATTCTTAAAAAAACTGCTCACCTGCATATTCATTGGTTCTCTAGCATATTCTGCAGATTTGAAACCTTTTCCAGGAGTGACCGTATGATTTTGAGATCCATCTTTTTACACTAGAGCACATTCACTGATGCTCATGAAAGAAACACAATGCATTAAGAGCTGAATGGATGATCAGCGCAAATTATACTTATTTTGTCCTTTGGGAAATATGTAAATATCTCAGGTAGCTTCTGTAGGCCAGTACTAAATGAAAAAATTATGATCTTTACTTTTGTTACTTTAAAATCAGTCTTAGTGTAACATCAATGATAGAGTATTGAACACTGTGTGTGTGTGTTTCTGCTGACACCAGAGGAATCGTGGCTGAGGGAGGTTTCACATCCATTACTGATTTCAGGAGAGCTGACGAGCTCTGTGGCATTTCATACGCTCGTACGTAACGTGCATGGATCATCGTAAGGGTCCCAGTTAATGGAGAATATCTGGTGTCCGTGTCGCTGACAAGATGAATGTGGTATTACATTAGGCAGTAGTAGCACTGCAGTTAATAAGGTTATTCTGCATGTCTGATAAGGTGCTTTTCTGACACATTTGATCATAAACATAATTCATCTGGGGCATAAAGACAAGGGTCAGAACCAGCTTTAATGTGTATGCGTATGAGAGAGAGAGAGAGAGAGGGAGAGATTCAGAGTATGGGTTGCGATGTAGCAATATAAAACACTTAAAAAACCTTTTTTGGTTAATTGGTTAAATTATTTTAATGAGTTAAAGTAATAGGAAACCATCATATCTTTTTTTACAGTTTGTGTAATAAAGCAGCATGAGGGTGTAATTTAAAGTAAATTACCTGTGAAAGTTGCAGATTATCTGTGCAACTCTGATTAGGTAAAATAAGACTTATGCAATAATCACGAAACTAAATTTTCAAAGATTACTTACCATCGGTAAGCAGCAAATTAGGAATTTATTGAAGGGAAACTTTTAGTTAATAGTGAATATGTGTTGCCTAATCTAAAGTCTTACCATTTTTTCCTCACATACCGATTAAGTGTGAATGATCACGATGGCTCCTGGTAAGAAATACTTCTTGTGTGACCTTGCTCATGAACAACTAATCAATAACACGTCCAGTGCATGAAAAATCACCCTTTTTGAATCAGAAAAGTGTACAAAGAAGATTTTCAATTCATAAGAAACGGGTTCTGATTTGATTAAATTAGCATTTTATTCAATAATATTAATAAAAAAATGCAGAAATGAAGAGACCTGAAAGATTTCTTTTTTGTAAATAATGATTATACTTCGTTTTCAAAAGGCTACTGTTTGTTTTGTGTGTATTATTGCATTTGTATTTTTTAACACTGCAATCTATAAAGTCCTGAAACTATAACATTTTTATTTTATTTTATTTTTTACATTTACATTTAGATTTGAGCTTGTTTGTCAGGGGGAAAAAGGTACTAAATGTCTGATTCACAATGTACAACAAGAAATACCAATCATTTACAACAACACTAAATGACAAAAATTGGTATTTAGAGATACATAGATACTTATCAATTTTTTTTAAGGTATCTTAGTTTTACAGATCTTGACAAAAAAAAAAAAAAACATGATAAAGTACAAAACACAATCTTCAGTATGTCCTGAAGCTTTCTGAGGAACTTGTCTAAAATGAAGCAGTGTATTGTAATGGAAACATTTCACAGAGAAGATGGCGAGCATCACGCATCAGTCCAGGGCTTTCTGTCTCTTTACATAAAATGTGCCAAATCCTCCAGTCTGTGTTTTATTGGCCTAATAGACACTGTAGAATCTATTTTACCCACATAAACAGACAGGAAAGCAGAATCAGCAATGAAGAGGCCGTATGAATTATGTATATTACATTACCATTCTCCTCCACTATCAAACACTGCCAAACAATAGGGATAGAAAATTGGCCAGGAACCAAGATATTGAGCAATTTTTGTGCATGGTTCTTAGCCACCGTGGCTGTGAAATTCTATTTAGCTCTTCCTGCACAGGGACAGTCAATATACGTTCCTCCGAAATGTTTCTCTCTCTCTTTTTTTTTTCTCAAGGAAATCTAATGCAAACAAGTGCTGTATAATTGAAAAGTCTTGGTTTTCGCAGAGTCCAAAGTCTTATCGTGGCATGCATCATGTCTGGGAAACAGGCAAATAGGAGACTGGAAAATAGAAAGAATTGTTTCATTGATTTTCCTTTATAAATCAAAGGCAGATAGATCAAACAAGGCAATTCTCTCTGGCTGCCTCACTAAAACCTTTCATGCTGCCTACACAACATGTCACAAACTATTATTTGCAATCATGCTGCGCTTATTAATCTGGAAGCAAATGAATAAGTTGTTAGATGGAGTCACAGAGGGATTTATTGGAATGCAATGCACACGCCTGCCGTATTATGCTGTGAACACAGAGTGGTTGTTGAGAAGCTGCCCTTTCACATCGAGTTTTACCTCACTAATTCATATTCTCATCGAAACTCTTTTGAAAGCAGGGGTGAGTAAAGAGATTAAAATAACAATGGAACATCTATTCCACCGCAGGCGTGTGACAAGACGACAGAACCAGAGCTGCCACGAGGTCAGATGTGAGCAGGTATTTGCACACGTGACTCTGAAGATAATGTCGAATTAATATGTCAGTCACCGTTCCTTTTTTTTTTTTTTTTTTGATCAGATTAATGCAAAAGAGAGGGAAAAAATGTTCTCCATCGTTATAATCATTTCTTATACTGAATGTTTTCTTTGCAACAGTATTTGCTTTTTGCTAATACATACATATATTACTCCAGTTTTTTAGTGTCACATGATATTTCAGAAATCATTCTTATGCTGATTTGCTGCTCAAGAAACATTTCTTATTATTATCAATGCCATAAACATTGATTAATATTTTAGTAAGTGTGATTTGTTTGTTTGTTTTGCTTGCTTATTAGCTTGTTAGTTTATTAGTTCATTGTTTTGGTTTTGTTTGTTTTTTCAGGATTTTTCGATGAATAAAAACTTCAAAAGAACAGCAATTTTTAAATCAAATTACAAAATAATTTAAAATAAATAAATTGAATTATAAAATTAAATTAAATTAAAAATCTATTTAATGCATCCTAAAATGCTGTTAATATTTCTTATCATGTTGAAAACAATTTTTTTAGTAGAAAATTATTCATTCCATTCTTCTTCTTCTTCTTCTTCTTCTTCTTCTTCTTATTATTATTATTATTATTATTATTATTATTATTATCATTAAGGATTTTTTCATGATTCTTTGAGGAAAAATAAAATAAAATAAAAAGAACAACCATGTTTTACTCAAATTACAAAAACATTTAGTAAAATTATAAATGTTTTTATTGTCACTTTTGATCAGTTTAATGCATTCTTGCTATATATATATATATATATATATATATATATATATATATATATATATATATATATATATACACACACACAAAATATAATTCACTGACCTCAAACTTCTGAATGTAATACAAAAATAGAAATCTGCGAGTATTCCTTTCTAAAATTTTAACATTTTATAGACCATCCACCATTCACAGAAATGCCTTTTCTTTGTCGAGTCTGGTGTAGGATATTCATCCTTACGTTCTTGAGGCATGTCACTGTTAATCTGGCCTTTTCTTTGGGATCATTATAGCAAGCATCTGTTTTTTTAACCTACTGAAACATGTTCTCTAGCAGCAAATGACCTGTGACTGGTTTTAAAACTTACCTCCCCTCTGCTCTCATAATAGTAACCTATTATCCCCTCTGCCCTTCAAGAGCCCGCCGTTCTTCTAAACACACAGACCTACAGCTGATCTTTTCATAATATTTTAAAGAGGGCGTCCCTGCTGGAGAGGCGTG
The DNA here is from genome assembly GCF_963082965.1 of Carassius carassius. NCBI lineage: Eukaryota > Metazoa > Chordata > Actinopteri > Cypriniformes > Cyprinidae > Carassius > Carassius carassius. The sequence continues at coordinate 2,817,286 of NC_081773.1, forward strand.
GAGAAGGGGGACAAATTAGAGCTGACACTCTCTACTTAAATCAGCGAGATAACTGATCCTGAGGGACCGGGGGCCACATGGGGCAGAGAGGCTTCTCAAGGGCCCCTCATTGTAACACACACACACACACACACACACACTTACATCTTTAACAGGCTACAGAATGTCAACAACCCAGCCTTGAATGAGCCAATGAATCCACAGAGGAAAGAGGATTAAACAGCTGATGTCCCAAAATACCACTTGGGTGGGTCTTGACTTGAATTGAACATCAAGAATGAGAGTGATCTATCTATCTATCTATCTATCTATCTATCTATCTATCTATCTATCTATCTATCTATCTATCTATCTATCTATCTATCTATCTATCTATCTATCTATCTATCTATCTATCTATCTATCTATCTATCTATCTATCTATCTATCTATCGGGTTAAGTGGTCTTTTTATCATCAGGCATGTTCAGTGTGAAAGTGTGCACTGTAGTGATTTTCTGCAGAATTATAACCAGCATGAAAATATATGTGCTTCACTTGATTGTTCCCGAGTTCACCTTTTAACCTTTACCAGCCTGAAACATGTAACGTCTTTTTTTGGTGTCTTACATGGACTGTTATCTTCTTAATAGGGCATTTACTGCAGCACAGTGTAGGCGGTAAATCAGAGAGGGAGACCAGAAGGGGTAATTAAGCCACATCAGTCTCTGTAAACTCACATTCACTCTGTCTGTGCTGATGGAGATCTCTCGGGCAATTATAGCACTATTGTTAAAGGCAGAAAACGTCACGAGCTACACAAATGTTTTAAATTTGCCCTTTTATTTTATTGTTTCTTGTGTAACAGCAGGCTAGAGGACCTGAAAAAAGAAAAAAAAAATATATATATATATAATAATAATCTGCATCCAGATAGACAAAAGGCTCAAATATACAGAAGAATAAGAAAGTTTGATAACTGATTTGATATTCATTATATTATCATTATTCATATAGGAGTGTCACAGTAAGGAATTGCTATAAGCTTTATTCACCATTATCAGAAAATATAATTAATCTTACACTGTAAGTGCAGCATATTTAGGCACAAAGACCTTTAAAAGCAAATCACTTAAAGTATGTTGTTTGAGATTGAGATTTAGGTGATAAACACTGAAAAAAACAACAACAACAACATATAAATGAATATAACATGTATTTTACAATTTAGTTAAAGATGCCATGCATGGTCAGGACAACCAAAACTCTTTAGATTCGATTAAATGTGTGTTTGCATATACATTTTAAATGCATAAAGCAGACATAACATCCACAGAAATAAAGAAATCTTGTTACATCTACAGACAGAACATGATGAAATCATTATCAAAAGGCTATTAAATTTAAGAAATGTGGACAAGAGATAAAGAAGTGTGAAGTGGATGATGCTGATTCTGTTTCTGTGCAGCTTTGCTCTTTTAAAATACTTTACCATAATCGTTAGATCCTAATTTACTGTTTAATGTATGAGATGCGTCAGTGTGTAAACACAGCACTCTGAACGTGCAGTAAATGAAGAATGAGGCAAATCCTCTGTAGAAACTACAGCAGGACAACAGTGAATTTACAGGACGCAACCGGGGCAGCCTTTAATATGACCTTGAGTTTGTCTTCATCCAAATGCAAACACAAATCCTGCTCATTATTTACACTCACACGACAACAATACAGGGCCCTCAGATTACTGTTAGGATGAGCAAATGCACATTATTTATTTTCAATATTTTCACAATTAAAAAAAGTATAAACTTATTATTATTATTATTATTATTATTTATTTATTTATTTTTAATGCTGTACCAGGTGAGCTACTGAGCAAGTTTACTTCAGAAACATCTTACATATTGACCTGATTAATATGATGCAAATGTCAAAATGTATTAATTTGCTTTGCCTCTGCAGTGAATTGTATGCATAGGTACGTTTTTGGCATTTTGGGATAATGTAGGTAGAGGCACGTTTTTGAAACCCTTTTTAAAATAATACATTTTACAAAAACAATTACATTTGACATGATAAAACAACAGATAAACAGTTCAAAATGAAGACGGAGAAGTACTGTGACACATTATTTTCAAACATTTGTGGATATTAATGTGATTCTCTACACCTGAGGTTACTGTGATTGGAAACCCGTGTAAACTTGAGTAGAACTGATTTCATACGAAATCACCAAGACACCAATTGATTAAAAGTTCAAAATGGGAGAAAAACTTCTGCAGCATTCGTTTGTGAATGCCACTTGTTTTGGAATTTTGTAAATATGCAATATATTGTCCAAATACTTTTTGTCACCACTATATAATCACCTAAAGTTCAAAGAGTCTGTATAAGGATCTAACCCTACGGAAAACATGCAGATGTCTACCAGATAAGCCTGCAGCTCTGATCCGATCAGAATAACCTATAAAGTAAACAACAAAGACAAGATGCATGCCATAATTTCACACAAAAGGCTTTAAGAAATTGTCAGTTTGTTTGTAAGGATCAATGTTCCCCGTAGTGTTCGTTCTGCTCTCACCGTGATGAGCCATTGGACAGACAAGTCCAGCCATCTGAAATCCGTGCCTAATTTATTACTGAAAACTTGATGGTGAAACATGGAGGCATTCTCTGTTAATCACATCTCCCAGGAATGCGTGCAGTGGGCCAATACCCTGATGTGTTTCCTTTTAAAAAGACTGGAAAATAAGACTCGCTCTCAGACTAAGCCTCACTGTAATTTAGGGAACGGGGGACCGAGCTCGGAGCCCTTTACATCTGTGTAAAGTTCAATTCTCTTCATCCATTAACTCTGAATAAAACTACCATCATTTAGATATTTGTTCATTCAGTGTTCCTTTAGCTTGCGAGAGCGAGATCTGAGCCTCGATTCCACGCTCACGCTTGGCTAATCACAGAGGGGTATGGAGCTAGTCAAAATGGATCGCTCTCAGCATTAAAATAAGAACCTCAAAGAGAAGCTTTCAGCCTGTAACTGGAGAGCCTTTTATCAGATCAGAGTAACATCGAAAGCAGGATAAAAAAAAAACCTTGCAGTAAATCTCCGGTCTTTTATGTGCTGAAGGAGGCAGACTGCTGTTCTGGCTTTGTCTCAGCTCAGGATGTTAAGAGTGAGAGGATGATGGCATGAAGCACGGCTGGCCCTCGGCTTGATGAAACCACACAACTGGACGCTGTTTAAGTGCTTTCCAGTGTGGAATGTGTTTTTGCACAACAGAATTATGTAAACGCAAAATCAGTCTTCGGGAATGTTGAACCATGTGAACCTGTTCTAGACGTGTTATAGTCTCAAAACCTAGTTAATTATCTGGATACTGCCAGCATTGACATACAGCATAGTACATGAAAGGAAACTTTTAAGTAATTTATCTGAAATACTTTATTTTTTGTCAAGGTAGCGCCATACAGAATGTAGTTTTTGATAGGAATGAAAACGAGGCTGTTAGGAATAGAAGTACGGCATGTTTGATGGATTATACTGTTTTTAACATCTTGCTGGCAAAACAAATTTGAGTAGATAAAAATTGTGATCTTTTAAAACTGCATGCAATCTAGAACCTTTATAGTGCATGTGGACAACTGTAAGTCCATGCCTCACTGCCTCATTTTCATCCATTTAAAATGCAATTTGGCATCAACCCTGGCTAAGATCTATAGCTCTTCATGTAAAACAAGAAATTACAAAATGCTGACCGTTGAAGCCTGCTGTGACATTCACTACTCTTTCACAAGCTGGAACAAACACTGAAAAAAGAAACCTGTTATTAGCTGTTTCTACTTTAACCTTAAATTTAGTTATGTTGGTATAAAATTAGGTTGATTCAATAATATTAAATCACTTTTTTATTATCTGAATAAAATTCATTTATTTAGATGTTACATGAAGCTTATTTTGAGATACTAATTTTTTTAAGGGTATTATTTTTGTAATTATATTTTCATAACTGAGTTACATTAATATTTTAACTTTGAATATGTTTCAGTTCAGAATTAATTTATAAATAATTTTGAATGTTTTTTTTTTTTTTGCAATGGAGTTCTAGAGAAAACTGTAACTGGATTGAAGTATATATTATAATGTTCCTTTATCGAACGGATAGCTCTGGTCCTTAAATCTGATGCATTTGAAACCATTGTAAATTACTCTAAAATATACCCTTTGTATATTCATAGAGCGCATTAGCTGTTCTAAATTCACAATAAATGATGGCTTCTTTGGGCTTATTGCTTTATTAATTATGAAACAGCCTCAATGCCACTAAAAATAAGGTTCTTCAAAGCACTCTAGGTTTTAACAAACAACAGTCCTCTTAAATATATATATATATATATATATATATATATTTTTTTTTTTTTTTCCAATATTAAAAAGGTGACATTCTGAAAAGCTGGAGAATAAAATTCTACATGGAACTCTTCTAAAGCATCAGGCCGGAAAACTCTATTTGGTCTAATTATATTTTAGAGCATATACAATGCCTAAAAATCATCATCAAAGAAGTCAGCATTTTAATGGTAAGCCTTTTTTTATGTGAAGAATAAAAGTTTATGCTAATTCGTCATTTAGCTGGTGCTTTTATCCAAAGTGACTTACAGCATGTTTATTACAAGGACAGCCCCTCTGGAGAAACCTGGGGTTAAGTGCTTCGCTCAAGGGCACAATGGTGATAGCTCATGGAGCAAGACTTACAGGGTTCAAACCTACAGCCTCCCTAGACCAGAATCCAGCAGATCCAGATCTACATTGAGAACACTGTGGAGAAATTTTAAGCGATGGCTTTAAGGCATACACAGCATATAGGTTGCTTGTCGTGATGCATGTTTGAAAGAGACTGACAGGTTTAAACCCCAGCTGACGAACACATTCCCTTCACCCGACACATTGTAACATCTCAATAAACACACCTGTGCTTTTCCATGGTTAGACAGCAAGTCGTCGAGAGACCAATGCACCTGCCTAACACCCCTGCACAACTCCATGTGATTCCAGCAGGACTCATGTGGGATTACACTGTGGCGTCACCAGAGAGATCAGATGCACATTTGTGTGGAGTATTCTTAGATTAGAACATTTAAACCCAGTTCAGGCCTTTATTGCTGTGAAGAGCAAAGTGAAATTAAATTATGCAAGCACACACCATGCGGCGATCACTGAGAGCCTGTTTTCATAATCACTTTGCAGTGCATTCCAAGCATAGTTTGTCTTTAACTCTCTTTCATAGTGTGAATACATCTAAATTGCGAATATAGGTATACATAATTATTTTTTGATATTAGCACAGCGAGCCAATTTTGCCTAATATGGCTTCAAGCTCATGTCAAAACTGAAAAACAGAAACTTTTCAAGGCAAAACATCAGGAAGGTGTTAGTACATGTTTTAAATGCACTAATCTGATATAATGTGAACTCCATTCTGGAATAGCAGCATGAGGCTATAGCACAATTTTCCTAAACACACCACATTAAATTGTTTAAATTCAATAAGCATATGCCTCTAAATGCAGCAACGCCATAGGGAACGGGCTGTTGATCAATATTATTGCACACTTCCCACTCTATCAATTTAGTGTCTGCTAAGGGTTCATTATCCACTCTAATACTGAGGCTTAAATTAAAGAGGAAAAAGAGGAATATATTAAGAGTCCCTGCACCCAAAGGTATTTATTAATTTCACACAACAGCACACATTCAGTAACTCACCTCACTGAATTTCCGTGCAGATGAGAACTACTTCTAATATGGAAAATCAAACCTCTATTTTCCATCAGAAGGATTGCCTGAAAGCCATCTAAATAGGTCAGCGTGCATATTAAATCCATTTTTAACAACAAATTTGTAATTTACTAGAATTAAATGCCTCGGCAAAACAGAGGCGAAAACTTCAAATGACTCTATTACAAGCACATCATGTCAGTTAGTAATAACCAGTTGCACGCTTTCACTAGATTTGAAACAAATCCTGCTACAAAGCGATTTCTGAGTGCTAATAGCTGTTTGGCTTAAAGCTGAGCTTCAGTCTTAATGAGGACTGATCCAAACTCCAGAAGTCATTTGGATGCTCTGTGTAATTATGCAAATGAAGGTGCATGTGTGACGAGGCATAGTGCAGAACTCAGTGTCTGTGACTGTGATCCAGGCAGGTGTTTCATCCTTCAGTTCAATCACAGTACAGATGAACAGCACAAACACACACAGAGGATTACGGTCAAAGCCATGATGAGTGATCATTACGCTGTGCCATTTATTCAAAGGTTGGAGTGCAAAATAATTTTATGCACTGCTGTTGAACGATCGGTGGCTCTGCATTTTATTGATGGGAAAAACGTACAAAGATGTTGACTTTTTTTAATTACTGTTCTCTTGCATTGCCATTGTTCAGAAAATTGTGATAGATGGTGTCTTTTTTATTGTCATATTTAAAGCTGTGCTTAAATAGCAATGCAGTATTCACAGGTGCTTTACCTATATTTTGATTTACTCATCACATTGTATTGTTTTACAGCTAAAGGAAATGACCGTAAAGTTTACATATAATGCCCTGAACTATGTCTGTTTTGTTGTTACAGTGCAGAGGTAGTAACATGGCTCAGTCTAACAGTGTTTATTTGTTTATTTGTTTATTTATAGGGATCCCATTAGCTGAAAGTCTGTGCAATCAGCTAGTCGTCCTGGGGTCCATTCTAAAATGTTACATTACAACAACAACAACATTTCAATCATCACAGTTAACAAATATACACATGTACACATTACACTTCTACATACATACAATCTGGTTTCAATTCATAAGAGGACAAGACATGAATACAATATGATTTATAATTACATTAATCAAGACATAAGAACGTACATCAACACATAACACCTTAGACTACTTTTAAATGACAGCTTGTTACAAAGCTGATGAACGTCAATGGGGATGTTTTAGATGACAACAGCTCTGTACAGAACGGTTTTCTTCATAAAATTCGTTTTTGGATAGGGGGTCATTATATGATCATTATTTGCCTTTCTGGTGTTAAAGCACACTATTTGATTAAACAGAGAAATAGAAATTTTCATTGTCAGTGTGTTATATATCATGGTGCCTAAAGTAACTATTATTCTTTGGTTTAAGTGAGCCATGAAAGAGTAGAATACATCTGATCTCTACTTGTTTTAATTGAGCAGCCCAGAACAAGTCTTGCTGCTTTATTTTGCACAACTTATATTTTTGTCAAGTCCTTTTTAGATGCAGAAGACCACACCTCAGTGCAGTATGACAAGTGTCATAATATGAATGATTCTGCAACTATTCTTAAAAGTGTCCTGATTCACATAATTACAACATTTTTAGTTACTGCATTGCCGCATCCCATTCAGTTAACAATAGTATTTATGTGTTCTGTCCAAGAAAGACTACTATCAATAACCAAACCCAACAGTTTAGCCTTTTCTACTTGTTGTATTTTTTGCCTGGTTATGTGTAACTTTAATTCCGATCCAAGCATCAATTTTTGTTTTGATCCAATAATCATACTTTTCGTTTTGGATATATTTACGACTAATTTGTTTCCACTAACCCACTCATACACAGAATCCAGTTCTCTAGACAGAACATGATTAAGTTTGTCACATGAGTCTGCAGCATAGTAAACAGTCAAGTCATCTGCAAACATTGTCATTGATGCTTTTTTGACAGCATCATTAATAAAATCATTAATAAAAACAGTAAACAAAAGAGGACCCAAACAACTTCCTTGAGGTAGACCACATGCTAAACCTTTATAATTAGATAAAGAACCATTGTAAAAACCTGCTGAGTTCTGTGGGAAAGATAACTTTTCATCAGTGCAACAGCAGAAGGAGTGAAGCCATAGCTCTTCAGTTTCAGGTCCGTGTCCTGATCACGGTATTCATGAAAAGATGAAATCGAGTGTAGCATAAATCTGTAGCTTCGGGCGAAATCAGCACCCCTGCATTACACCACATGAACTCTTTCTATCCGAGTGATGCAGCGGCATAATGAAACTTCAGCACAGAGAATGGAGGTGGAGGGTTTGATCCAGATTCTGGATAGAGATTCTCAAAACAGGGCAGAAGAAGTTTCTTGGATTATAGTTTGACAAACTACAAGAATTTTAAGTAGCTAAAATACAGTAAACACTACAAACCATTATGTAAAAACTACAGTGAGCCCATTTAACAGGTCGATATAATATAAATATGACTGAATATGTTGATCAGATGATATATTAGTTATGATTTTGATTAACTCAAAATGTTTTTTTTAATTCACTAAAATGATGCAACTAATAATGCCGCATTGTTTATTTTACAACAAATAAAACTCAAAGCAAACCCTAATTACAAAACTATAACAGTAGCATTTCACTACACTATATTAGTTTCAAAAAGACCAAAACATCCCAAACACCTATTTTATGACATGACATGACATGACTTCCCAAACACCACATGAACTAATTTTTTTTTTTTCCTCACTAAAACTTAAATGTTTGACTTCCCAAACAATACAACTTTTTATTACTTACATACTAATTGGTTCTTTTTTACCTTTTTACCTTTCTTTCTTTCTTTCTTTCCTTCTTCACTAAAACTAAAATGAAGGACTTCCCAAACACCACATGACCATTTATATTTTGCTTTTATTAGTTAACACTACTTTTAGTAGAACCATTGTATTTGGTTACTCCGCGACACTTATACAGATAGATAGTCTTTACACATGCTCTGATCCTGTCCCTCATATCTCTTCATAAGCATGTGCTCTTCTGTACTGTTTTTGTGAGTGAGCATGTGGGTTTCTGACCAGCTAGAGTGCGGGAATGAAGTGCATGGATTGGTGGTGATTATGAACTAGACTGGGATAAGCCCTGTTGTTATTATGCAGATTAGGTTTCCGATGCAGCATATTGTACAGATGCAGGGCAGCAGCTGCTGGTGCAGATGGCTGTTGTACGGCTCCATCAGCACACAGCTATTGTCTCCACTCCGATTGTTCTGAGACCAGAGAGGAGGGCTTCCGAACAACCCAAATGCAGTGAATTACGAAAGAGAAACGAAGAGCAGACCACAAATTTATACACATGAGGCCGTGGGGACGGCGACGTACTGAACAGACACGCAGTCATCTACATACACGCCAACATGGTGGCGCCAGTCAACTATACCACACGGAGACGCCGTGCAATGCAGTAATGCACACAGACATATGCCCAGCCGCGGCTGCTGTTGTGTTGTGCTGGTGTTGTTTAATCGGTGATGGAGAAAGGAAATATTTGATTTGATAAATGTTGTGTTTACCCAGCAGTTCTTCATCTTGCAGATGAATTTAACTTCCTTAAAGTGTTAGAAGAAGCATCTTTCTTTCCCTCTCTCTCTGGCTGTCTCGTTCACAGCTGATGGTTGGTGTTTCTGTTCTACAGGCCTCAGGTATAATTATTCCATATATGAAATCTTTGATATTCCCCCTGTAATCTACACTTCCGCTTCTGATCTACTCCACAGTGGCATATAGGGTTACACTGACTTTAACTATTACTTTTACTATTAGGCTATAAGGGATAATTGAGGAAAACATGACAATTCTGTTATTGTTTACTCACTCATGACGTTCCAGACCTGAACTGGAAGTAGGGAAATGAAAAAAACAGTTTTCATTCAGAAGTCGCTGTACATTTGAGATGGTAAATAATGTGATTTTTTAATTAATTGGACTTGGACTACAAAACCAGTCACAAGGATCATTTTTTTATTTATGAGATTCATACACCATGCATCAAGCTGAATGAATAGGCTTTCCATTGCTGAATGGTTTGTTAGAATCTGACAATATTTGGCTGAGATACAACTACTGAGGGTGAAAAAAAATCAAAATACTGAGAAAATCACTTTTAAAGCTGCTCAAATGAAGTTCTAAGCAATGCATATTACTAATCAAAAATTTAGTTTTGATATATTTCCGGTAAGAAATTTACCAAATATCTTCATGGAACATGATCTTTGCTTAATAATCTAATGATTTTTGGCATTTAAAAAATCTATAATTTTGACCCATACAATGTTTTTTTTGGATATTGCTAGAAATATACCGAAGTGACTTAAGACTGGTTTTATGGTCCAGGGTCACATATTAAATTCACCAAAGGTACATTTTCAAAAACAAATCACCAAAACTTAAATTTGGTGTTTAATTTCAACCAAGCTAACAAATAAAAAAATTTGTATCAATGCAACATGAGTGAATGCTTTATTTATTAAAGGCTGTTAAATAAAACAGAACATGGGCAGAACAGCCACAGCCATTAACACTCTCACTGCTATTGTATCAATAAGTGTAAAGAAAGTAAATAAATACTATACATTTTGAAATAAAATTCACTAATTTCACTCTCAACAAATGGTGACAGAAAGATTGAAACTCCTTTTCTCACAAACTGTCGCAGTATAGCTTTAGCTCTTTTCAATAACCTAAAATAAGATCAAATTAGCAAATATATTTCAACTTAAAATGAAATAATGCAAAACACTTTTAAAGCAAATTACAAAACGACCATCCTGGCTCTGTTGATATAAGATATGGTCTGAGTTTCAGCATTTACATCCAAGCTAAAAAATTGGGCCTGAAAATAAGTGTCACTTAACCCTTTCATGCATGAATTATGATAACCTCAGTCAGGATTTTTTTCCTATGTGTTTTTATTGCTCTTAGGGCATGAAAAACAAGAACTGATTTTTATTTTATTTTTTTTTCACATTTTTCAAAGAGATCTTCAGATGTCCACTTGAGTGGACAGCATGCGGTTGGTTTAAACTGAAGATATACTGTATTAAATATAAGACAATAATCAAACAGATAAAGTATGTGAATTTAACAAACTAATCAATGCAATTATATCAAATAATGTGAAAACTATAAAATATATGCAAAAAATATAAATGCAAAATATTGCAATGGCTTCATACAACTTCATACAAGTTGCACTTCGCGTATCTATGATATCAGAACATGAGGACGTGATTCCATCAGAATTTTCTACAGCCTGTCAAGGTACAACTGTGGAAACCACTCAGATGCTCCCTCCAGTGCACCAGAGTATGGAGATTTACCCTTATTAGCTGATAATTATGATTATGTTCAAGATGGACATGCACATTTCTATCATAGCCCTCCTCTGAGAAAACCTAGCGATACGTTTATTCAATCTCATCTGAAATGATCAGTGTTGGGGGTAACGCATTACAAGTAACATGCATAACCCATTCAGATTACTTTTTTGATGTTACAAGTAAAGTAATGTGTTACAAGTAACATGCATTACCTAATCAGATTACTTTTTGATCTAACATGTAATTAACTACAAGTAATGTGCATTACATAATCAGATTACTTTTTGATGTAACGAGTAAAGAAACGCATTACAAGTAACATGCATTACGTAATCAGATTACTTTTTGATGTTATGAGTAAAGAAACGCATTAAAAGTAACATGCATTACGTAATCAGATTACTTTTTGATGTTATTAGTGCAAATTCAAGAAAATGCTTTTTTAATAGCTGTCCACTGTAGTGACCAGTATGCGTGAAAGGGTTAAAGAACTACAAGTAAGTGGATCATGGCTGTTTTTGTACCGTTTTTACAATGCAAGCTGCATGAAACTGTAAATATGCACATATGCACATTTCAGTTCAGCCGCATAGAGGTTCTCTCCACTAACACACTCTCCTTCTTTGGATTGGACGTTCCAGGCACAGCAAAGTCGATGCTTAAAATGAGTAGGCATGCAAACTCTACACCCTAAACAAACTACACCTTTACATTCTTCATACTGACCTAAAGCATCGCAGCGGCCTGGAACGTCCTTCACCAAAGAGATGTGTCAGGGTGATTTGGGCCGTGCAGAGAGAGGGCTGGTAGATATGCAGATATGTGTTGTCAGCTTTGCCCTCCAGGGGAACCGTGGCTTGTCCGTTGGATGGAGCAGCTCTCCCCTGCTGGGCTGATCCCAGATCAGGCCGCTACAACCACAGAGACCTCCTGGCCCTGTTCAGACATGACACACCACCTCCACACACTACACGCTCCGTGTGCTGGGAAGGAGGTCACACACAAACATGCACGAGTGTGTGTGCATGCGTTTAAGTCGTAGTGGCAGTTAAACACAGTGTAATGGTCAGAGAGGGTGATAGTGATCTGATAGTACAGGGCGATACCTCTGACAGGAAGCATGACCTCTGACTCTGCTACAGCGAGAGGACGCCCTACCTCTTTTCATCCTGTCTTTTTATTAAGATTAATTAGAATGTGGAGAGGCCAAGTTCGTTGAACAGGAAAGGAAGGTACAAAGAGAGAGAGGCAGGTATAATAATAATAAAAAATACACTTTAGCAAACTCTGTAGCATACACAAGCTATTGAATCTGAACTGCTGCAAATTTAATTGTAACTTACTATAGTTTTATAATTTTTATAAAGTTCTTCAGAAAATACCAAAATCATTTTTTTTCTTAATGTAATGTATGTACACACACACACACACACACACACACACACACACACACACACACACACACACACACACACACACACACACACACACACACACACACAGACACAGACATAGACACACAGAGACACACACACACACACACACACACACACACACACACACACACACACTCACAGACACACACAGACACAGACACACAGAGAGACACACACACACACACACACACACACACACACACACACACACACACACACACACACACACACAGTGTTGAGGAAAGTTACTTTTGAATGTAATAGATATTGCATTACTACATAAACCAATTGCATTACTGAATTACTTTTTATGTAATGTAATGCATTGTTACTTGTGCATTACTTTTTGTAACCTGCTTATTTGAAAAAAAAAAATAATAATAAATTTAAAAGTAATTTAAAAGTAATGTTACTTTTTTACTTGAAAGTTACTTGAAAAGAAAGTAATCTGATTACGTAACTTGCATTGATTGTAATGAGTTATCCTAACAGTATATATATAGGCCATTATATTATTATATAATAATTGTATCATTTTCAATATTTTTAAGTCCATTAGTCTAAATGATGTCTGTTGGCATGCTATTCTTAATAAGCTGCATGTTTCAAAGTATCATTCATTCAGGGGTTAAAAATGGATGTGTTCCTGAGAGGATCAAAAGTGTTGTCCTCGTCAAAAAAGAAATAAGAAGGTCTGATTAATAAATGTTTCCTCTTCATATTTCCTATTTTGAGAATGTATTGATGCAAATCTTTCAAATCTTGAGTTTGAGTTTCAGGCACAATGCATTCAAAAACCCAAAATACTCTCAAACTGGATCACACACATATCACGGTAATTTATTTCCCCTTTATTATGTGGATAGGTTCAGAAAGTATATTTGGCAACAGTGCTTTCCATATCAACTTCTCCCTGACATAATAAAGTACAAAGTTTTGTACTATTTTCCATAGTCAGCCTTTCGCTGTCCCAAATTATACAAGAACAGCGGAGATGGGTTTACAAAACAATGCATATCCTCTCTACATATAGTGAAGTACAGCCATTTCTGGCTGAAAATCTCTGCAGTACATTCAACCATATTAAAAAGCAAAGATTTGCTGCTGACTACTTTTTGATCACCATTATAAATTGCTAAGAGTGGTGCGACGGTCTGCTGGGGCCAGAAGCAGTTAACTCATGTAAAGCATGTATAGCAAATCTCAACTGCTTGATTATATCGTCATAAAACATAAAGTATATTATGACGTAGCTCTTATATATGAAATTAATATAAAATTATATCAAACCTTATTCACACGCATACAACATGTAATATACATGCTCACATAAAGCAATATACCATATACAGTTTTCAAATTTCAATTGTCTGACATTTTATATCATCATAATATGTAAATTGTATAAATGCACAGCTCTCTAAAGACCGATATATGCAGGAGGTACAGTACAGACCAAAAGTTTGGAAACATTACTATTTTTGTAACATTACACATTTACATTTATATAGTTGGAAACAGTTCTGCTGCTTAATATTTTTTCAGAACATGTGATACTTTTTAGGATACTTTGATGAATAAAAAGTAAAAAAAAAAAAAAAGAAGCTATGTTTTTAAAATATAAATATTTTGTAATAACAATATACACTATTGGTCAGTAATTTGGGGTAAGTAATTTTTTTTCTTTCTTTTTTTTTTAATAAAATCAATACTTTTATTCAGCAAGGATGTGTTAAATTGATAAAAAGTGATAGTAAAGAAAATATATTATTAGAATTTTTATTTTTATTTTGAATAAATGCAGTTCTTTTTAACCTTTTATTCATCAAATATATTAGACAGCTGTTTCCAACAGTCATAATAAATCAGAATATTAGCATGATTTCTAAATGATCATGTGATAGACTGGATGTTACATGTGACACTGAAGGCTGGAGTAATGATGCTGGAAATTCAGCTTTGCATCACAGGAATAAATTATTTTTTTAAAGTATATTAAAATAGAAAACTATTATTTTAAGTTGTAATAATATTTCACAATATAACTGTTTTTTCTGTATTTTTGATCAAATAAATGCAGGCTTGATGAGCAGAAGAAACTTCTTTCAAAAACATTAAAAATAGTAATGTTTCCAAACTTTTGGTCTGTACTGTACATTCAACTTTACATGCATACAACCAGTGTACTCACATAAAGCAATATATACTATACAGTAAATCTATATAGCAAATCTCGACATCTTGATTGTTTACAGTGTATCACTGCAAAATGCAAACTATATTTTCACCTAACTCTAATCTAACTCTAATCTGTGACTGAATGTTTGTAGATTAAGATATTAAGATATTTTCTGTAAAGTTGCTTTTAAACATTGTGTATTGTAAAAAGTAGTATACAAATAAAACTTGCATTTTAGCTATTATAAAAAATGAAAAAAAATAAAAAAGTTTTTTGAATTTAGCATATATGCTAAAATAGTTCATTATGAATGAATTGTTTACATTGATTAAGTTTGAGGTATTAGTTACAATATCAAAAACACTTCAGGTCGTGCGTAACAGATCAGCATACTCCGGTGGTTAGCGGTCTGCTGGCCCTCTGAACGAAGCCGTGCATGTGTGGGGGTGTGGAGGAGCAGGTTTCCCACAGCTGGGCCACTCTATCAGCTCTTTAAAGGCACTCCTCGGGGACCTACCACTCCTCCTAGACTCTGACATGTACACCGCTTGTCATATGGTCCAATTTGGTCAATACGGTCACACTGCTGCTGTGTTACAATAGATTAACCAGACGCTCTGAAAACAGAACAATATTTGGGTTTGTGAGTAAAATGTTGATATGCATGTGGAGCGCATCGGATAATGCGGTCACAGGCCCTCTGCGGTTTACAAGACTAATAATAAATGTAAGGCACTGAAGAACTCCACTCCTGATATCGGACTCCTTTATTTATCCACCGCTGACACTGAACGTGCAGTTTAATAGTGCATAATCCAACTCTAGTGATTAATTACATAAAAAGAGGGCAGAAGTGTTTGGTCAGCAGAGGCTCTACAGAAAAGTCTGTCAATTAATATGTCATTTACAGCCCATTCAGCCTCCAAATACATGTTTAAATTTGATTAAAGCCTGTCTGTTTAAGTGCTACTTCCAATAAAGGCGGTGAAATGGGTGAAAAGGATTAGTGTCTGCTGCACAAAGCCAGTCCCTGAAGTGCTCTTTGACTCCTTACAGCCGGGTCTGCATGGGGCCGATGTGATTGGAGGGCCCAGAGGGGAGGGGCCCCTGGTCACCAGGGCATTGTTAGTACCGTCAAAATGGCCTGAGAAGAATGGCTGATTATGCAGCTACATCCAGAGCTGCTAACAGGGAGCAGATTTGAATTTCTAACACAGCAGATGTTTGCTGGGCTCCTCTGTGGAGTAGGTATATACTGTTATGCTAATTTCGCAGTGTTTCCCTTCAACCCTGGCCCAGAGTCATCAGACTAAATGCACAGATCCCTCTGTCAAACTCATAATTGGCCATTATTGATATTAATTAACATTTTTTGCACCCCATCCCTGTTTCTTGACCCAGTATCTGTTGGTAAATCTAGTTACCGTCGGCCATTAGAGGCATCGAAATCCAAGGGACCTCATGCTAGTCACAAGCCATTTATCAGAAAAGAACACAGGCCAATTAGCGCGGCATGGAGACAGTTGTCTTGATTCGTTGCTGACTACTTTTTGATCACCATTATAAATTGCTAATAGGGCGTCAAGAGTGGTGCGGCAGTCTGCTGGGGCCAGAAGCAGGCAGGCGGTCGGTGACATGCAATAAAGGCAGCGACGAGACCGGCCCATCAGATGCTACTTACTATGGAGCCCCATGATGTCACAGATGATCGTGCTCTGTCGCAAGTCAATCAAACTAATGAGGCCCACAGCATTCCACCAAGGGTTACGCGACGAAACAATACTGTGAAAAATCCTAGATTGCAACAACACTTACTATCGAATAGTCCGACCCATTATTCTCCAATAAGGGCCAACGTTTAAAGTTTTTATCGCCACAGATCAAGAGATCATAATAGGAGCATATTGACAGATATTTTTCTTGCAATGCTCCGAGGGACCGGCTGCAGTAGGAAAATATATCAGAAGCCTATCATCAGTGCTGGGATCTCTGGTGTAAAATCGATAGTGAAGCATAGAGGGCTGGAGTTTTCACCGCTCCTCTCCGTCATTTAAAAAGACTGCGGCGGTCCCCGGGGACTCAGTAACTTAGCAACCATGCAGTTTCTGCGATTAAGTATACAGTACCATAATGCCATTGTTGTTTTCTCAGCTTTTTGTTACAAATATTGACTCGAGAAGATGAAATGGTTCAAGGATCAACTCTTAGCCTAGTTTACCTGAAGCCAGCTCTACTCGAGGACCATCAGTCCATCGGTAAATTGACAATCAATCACCTCTGAACTGCCCCCTTATATAAATATAAGATTTGGTTAGCAGGTAATTTTGGATTCACTAGATGTGCAGATCACTTGTGATGTACAAGGTGTAACAAGGTGAGCGATTCAATGACACAAAAATTGCATTAAACAAAGTGAATACTTGTCACTATAATATCATGCTCATAATCATGATGCCAACCAATAAAGATTTAATCAGTGACTGTAGTCTTTCCTCTTGTATATTCAGAAGCTATATTATTCTATGTATTAAATGACTTTAAACCGTGATTCTTAAATATTATATATCTTAAATATATCAAGAAATTGTGTACTCTTCTGGGTTTTGTAGCTGTGTACTTTGTAACATTTTAAAAGTGTTTGTTTGTGCTGTCTTATATAAGTTGTTTGTGATGTTGATGCTGCATAAATTGCCCTGTGAAAGGACAAATAAAAATATTACTACTAGTAATGAGAAATCCATCAAGAAGTAGGCTACATCAAAGAAACCCTGACAAATATGGTTCTGATTTGTAAAAATCTCTCTTGTAGCATCATTTTATCTTATACATTTAAAATGTATAGATTTATAACTGTCCACATGAAATGATCATTATAATATTACCAATAATATCTATATTAACGTTTCAAAAATCCTCTCACTCATTCTGTTTAAGATTAAGATTATGACCGCATCTTTGTTTTTGGCGAAAACATCAATTAATTACCGACTGTCTGGACCACATCAGAGAAACCCTTATGAACGTGGTTAATATTTATCTAAGTCCCATTTGTGCCGTTATTTTTCTCATATATTCAAAAGTTAAAGGTCTATAACTGTCTGCAAGAAATGATCCTTAAACCATTTATGATTTATATCTATATTATTATGATTTTAAGAATCTCCATAATCAAAGTCAGAGCTACAGTTTCAGATCTTGTATAGGGTTATGAAAGCGTCTTTGTTTTTGACAAAAATATAATTCATTCAATTCAATTCAAGTTTATTTGTATAGTGCTTTTTATTTGAATGCTTGACCAAACATAATGAGGCCTTAATCTAGATTTAAACAGAGAGAGTGTGTCTGAACCCCGAACATTATCAAGAAGGTTATTCCAGAGTTTGGGAGCCAAATGCGAAAAAGCTCTACCTCCTTTAGTGGACTTTGATATCCTAGGACCTACCAAAAGTCCAGCGTTTTGTGACCTTTGGGAGTGTGATGGATTGCATCATGGTAGAAGAATAGTTAGGTACGCAGGAGCTAAACCAAAGCAATGTTTCTAAAATGGAAGAATGATATTTTTGTAACATGGGACATATGATTTTCAAAAGACAAGTTGCTGTCTAATATGACACCCAGATTTTTGACTGTAGAGGAAGTAACAGTACATCCGTCTAGTTGCAAATTGTAATCCAATTTTGATTCAATAAGTAATAGCTCTCTCTTATACGAATTTAATAGGAGAAAATTATTGGTCATCCAATCTTTTACATTTGAACACAATCTGTTAGTTTAGATAATTTAGAAGTTTAATCTGGTCTCAATGAGATATATAGTTGAGTATCATCAGCATAACGCTGGAAACTAATCCTGTATTTTCTAATAATATTACCAAGGGGCAACATGTATATTGAAAATAGCAGAGGGCCTAGGATAGATCCTTGTGGCACTCCATATTTTACTGGTGATAAATGACATGACTCCCGGTTAGAATAAACAAAGTGATCGGACAGGAAGTATCTAAACCATCTTAGAGCCTGCCCTTGAATACCTGTATAGTTTTGTAATTAATCTATGAGTATGTCATGATCTATGGGGTCGAATGCATCACCAAGATCAAGTAAAACTAGCAATGAGATGCAGCCTTGTTCTGGCGCATTGGTCAAGTGCAGTTTCTTTGCTATGGTTGGGCCTGAAACCTGACTGAAATCCTTCATAGAGATACTTTTTTTATTTATTTTTTTGCAGGAAGGAGCACAATTGAGCAGAGACAACTTTTTCTAAAATGTAAGACACAACCTGAAGATTTGAAATGGGTCAGTAATTTGCCAGTTCACTAGGAACTAGTTGATGTTTCTTAATAAGAGGGTTAATAACCGCCAGCTTGAATGGTTTTAGGACGTAAGCTAGAGATAATGATGAGTTAATAATATTGAGAAGCGGTTCTTCTGCTACAGGTAACAACTCTTTCAGTAATTTAGTGGGTACAGGATCTGATAATAAACATGTTGTTGGTTTAGATGCAGTGATAAGTTTATTCAGCTCTTCCTTTCCTATAGTTGTAAAGCACTGCAGTTTATCATTGGGTGCGATGGATGAAACTGAACTATTAGACGCTGTAGAATCTAGATTTGCTATTGTATTTCTGATGTTATCTATTTTATCAGTGAAGAAATTCATTACTAGTCATTATTATTAAACTGTGAGGGAATATTTAGATTGCGTGGCGACTGGTTATTTGTTAATCAAGCCACTGTGCTAAATAAAACCTTGGATTGTTTTGGTTATTTTCTATGAGTTTGCAGATATGCTCAGCCCTGGCAGTTTTTAGGGCCTGTCTATAGCTGGACATACAGTTGCCATGCAATTCTAAAAACGTACAAGTTCATTTTTTTTTTTTTGAATAAATTATTCTTCAATAATTTATGATTAATATCTATATTATTGTCATTTTAAGAATCATTACACCCAGAACTACAGTTTCATATCTAGTATAGGCTTACAACCACATCTTTGTTTTGACGAAAACATCAATAATTCAGGACAGAGTAGCCCACATCAGAGAAACCCTGATGAGCGTGGTTCCGATTTATCAAAGTCTCATTTGTGGCGTTTAGCCTTGTCTCGACAGAACAGCTCGGCATGGTTGTGAACTCCCCTTGTACTGGAACTCCTCGACTGTGATTGTGTTTCTCTGCAAGACTTCTCCCACGAGACTCTCTCACAGAGCCCAATTACAACTTTCATCATCAATCATCAGCGTTATTTATTCAGTAAAATGAATTTCTAATTAATAACTGATGAGCATTATGGCCTTGAAGACTGTAAAGCTATTAATTATGCCGGGCCATAGGGAATAAGCCTGTAAAGCAGTACCTGGTGGATATCCTGTGCCATTAGTGTTACAGTAGTGAATGTTTACCTCCTCCAGGACTACAATATTTAGCCCATGCCCATTGAAGGATTATTGAGCTAATTAGATGACTGTGACTGGCATATGTTTCCTCTTCAGTCGGAGCACTACTATAATAATGAACTATAACTGCAGGACAATGGCTTCCACTGCCTCCGATTTCTCATAACACCGAAGTGCCAGGCCCAAGGGAGATGTTTAGCCCACAATAAAAGAGGATGTTTTAGACTTCCATTGTTTCTTTTGAGCGGTTAGCTCATTTTTACAGTGAAGATGGTTCTTTGTGCTGCCACATTACGTGTCAAGGGCACAAGTGATGGGAACGTAGTGTTTTTACTAGGCGCCGGTTACCTGAGCACTGGCCTTGTGGATAACAGATCGTATAAGAGGTGAAATGAGCGCAGCATTGAGGAGTTGTGTTGTGGTCTCAGTTCATCAGCTCCCTCTTCACCCAGAGCAGTGGTCCATGCACAGCTCAGCAGTAATGATGACTTACAGACTGCTTTCAGACACCCCAGCATTTTTGGCGGTGAACAAAATAGAAAAGTGAACCTAAAAACAAATCATTATGAGCTGTATGAAAGCATTCCTCAAATGAAGAAATACAGCAGATGTGCTGGCACATGCAAAATTACTTCATTTAGCATAAGGCCAAACAGCTTAAGTATTTTGTAGTGGTTTTAATGGAATTGTTTGCTTATAAAAGAAAATTCTGACATCGTTGCTCACCCTCATGCCTTTTCATATGTGTTTGACTGATTTTCTTTGGGTGTAGCACAAAAGGAGACATTTTGAAGAAGGTTCATGCTGCTCTTTCCAATCCAATTAGTGACTAGTGGTTGTCACGTTCCCAGAAGAAAAAAATAAATAAAATAAAACACAAAAGCCTTATGAAAGCAATGCAGATATCCATCTGCTACAGTCTGAGGGACTCCATATCCATATTAATGCATTATTCTAAATGTGAATGCCAAACATTCCAATGAATGATTTATATATTATATATAGGCACCAAAAATCTTTGTATGTATATATATATGGTGCTTACGGAAACATATGCCAGTCACAGCCATCTAATTAGCTCAATAATCCTTCAATGAGAACAAGCTAAATACTGCAATCCTGGAGGACGTGTGTGTATTTGTGTATAAAATCATATATCATGTATAATTCATAAATGTATTACAGTGCTGTAATTATCAGTGCAGTTGCTTATTTGTGCAGATATTAATGCATATTGTGATTGCTTCTTTATCTTTACATTTTCACAAAAAAATATGGGATTGTTTAAATTATTTTAATAGATGTGAACCCTCTTATTTTGCCTTTAAATCTCTATTTGTTCCTCACTTGTAATGTAGAATCAAATCCATTGAACTTAAGAATCAAATCCAATTGTATGTGTGTTTTATAACATAATTCTTTACAAGTGAAATTGAAATTTATGTCACAAACCACTAAAACTCTATACATAGTGCTATACATTGGCTCTCACCTATCAGTTGAACATTACAAACTTGCAACAGCTACTAGAAATACATAAAGCCATATCGGTTTGGCGTCTTCTTGATGTTAGCACGTAGCACATCCTTTACCCCTTTACCTACCAGTCAGAGTCATGCTGACATGGGCAGGAAACTGACGGATATGGCCCCAACATTTACTCTCAGAGTCTAACGAATACTACAGAATGCTTATGTACTCTGAATATTAAGGTGAATATGTAGATGAGAGTCCTAACTGAAAGCAGAGGATCAATACTGCACAGTCAGAGACAGGTTTAAATGCCCACGGCAGTGAAACACCCCTCTTTATCCTCAATCATGTGTCAGTCATTCATCTCTGGATTAACCTCACACCACCCTAAAAATTAAGAGAGATTATCGTTTCTGCACAATACATCTCAGCATCCAGTAGAAAGAAATGAAAAACACAAGGCATGTCAAACTTTTGATGAAGAGCCATGAACAGATGTAATTCCTATATTTAGGAAATGAAAAGCAGTCAAGCAGTGCTTCAATTTAGTCATTGTTACAATTCAGCACAATTTCTGCACGTTTGTGTCAAATAGTTTTTTTTTGCATATCTTCATCTCATCTTGTGCAAATCTATTGCACTACAAACGGAGATGGATGGAGTCATGCATGGCTGTTTTAGGCATCTAAAACAAATACAATAAATGTACATGAATCTTATGCTGAATCGTTGCTGTAATTTGCTCTCTTGGTTTGAGCTGGTTGTGTGCCCAGTATTCACCACCACCATCACAGTCTGTGTTTATGTGTGTGTGTGTGTGTGTGTGTGTGACTGAAATCTGGTAATAGATTCTTACCTACATCACTGTATGTGTCACTGTCTTCACTGAAGAAAACTGTCTAGACTGTATTTTTTTGTTTATATAGGAACCGCGGTGCAAGGAATACTGAAGAGGACAGATGGTATTCTTTCTTCAGTCCAGGTTTGGTAAACAATAGAAAACTTTGAAAGAAAGAAAAATACTCCTGTAAATACCCCTGCAATCTGCAGCAGGATCTTGCACAGACTACCAGAACATTTAATACCATCAATGAACAGCACTAGGGGCTTGTACTCCGCTGTGCATGCACTGAAACTGATGCTCTCAAATTGAAGTGTCCAGATCAACAGGACGAGGGTTTATTTCTTATTCTGTGTGCCCAATACAAAGAATATTTTCCTTTTCAAGGAATGAAAACAACACAGATATGACAAAGCGGTTTCCTTGATGCTGCAGATGATATCCAGATTAAAAATTTGTCAGTGCATAAATGAAATAAGAGTAATTATTTATAGTAGCAAACTACAAAATTAGGACAAAGCGGAAAAAACTGTATTAACAGGCTTGGCTGTGGCCTAATTTTTGAGGGCTTTCACTAATATAGTTAAATATCATGTAGACAAAGCAAATGCTGAATATATTATACCTTTCAAAAAAGTAGCTTACCTGTGGGGTTAGTCGATCATTACCTGCCAGTGTGGGTTCTTAATCGATGGCAAACAACCAACACATATTCATCTTGAATTCAGTTGATTGTAGCTGCATGCTCTTCATCCACAGCTTTTATTATTGTATGTGAAAGTATTGCGTTACAATTTGACTAAGAAACCTCTCCAAACGATCCAGTCTATGATTGTTTTTTATGAATGATTCAGAATGAATCACGAACCAGCTTAGACCATTTTCTTAAACCATTTACAAGGTTATTAAAAAGAAACGATTCAAAAGAGTGATTCTTCAGAATTCTCACTGAACCTGGAAATCTGAATCTTCCAAGAACTCCGCAGTTTAACAACAATGTAAGAAAAATTTTGCTTCACTTAATTTTTTATGGTTCTTCTATAATTCTGTGCTGCGTATTAATATTGTACTTGTTCTTGTTTTCACGCGACATCAATATTTAGGTCTGGTAAATATTATGAAAAAATTATATCATTAATCATTAAACATTGGTTTAGTACAGATACATTTTTAAGATATTTAACTTTTGCATGGATGGGAACATTCTAGAAGTTTCTGTAACATTCTCTAATATTCTAGTGCTTTTTCCAGAACATTGTTGAACAGATATCATACAATATAACCATATAACTGTTATTCATCAGTAATAACATATTAGCTTGTAGTAAGTTGTCAACATACATTATTAATGACATCAAGTGAGGTGATTTTTGTATTCAAATGTCAAACCTAATAAAGAAACATTAAAAATAAAAATGAAATAAAACTTTTATAAATATTTGTTTCATAGTGTGATTTGTTGTCGTGCGATTCATCAATCACAAACTCCTTCTCTGTTAGTAGTTGTAGTTCTTATTTAGCGACATGTGAAGATCTCTTCCAAAATGTATGTTTGCGACTTTTTTGAGTTTCTGAACCACTTTTTTTCTTTGAAACTCTCCCTTAATGGAGGTATTGTGACATCTATCATCTGTCGACATTTTGTTCCCAAACTTATGGCAAGGTTAGGCAAGGTTTGTACATTTAGAACAATCAGATGCGTCACATTTCTGCGCTAAAAATATCGTGACAGATTTGTAGATTCGCTTTCTTGTTTTTCAATTTCATCGAAGTGAAACAATCTATGACAGCAATCTAGCGACAGACATTTTGGAAAAATCTATTTGCAATCATTTTAGATGAAGCCCTGGCAGTTTGTCTTGGGAGAGGAGAGGAGTAAAGGATAATTGTCTGTAGTCCAGTAAAACCCAGCATAACTGCCACCACACTTGAGTGAGCTTACAGCCGGCAGATCCCAGGGCCTGGGGAAGATAGAGCAGTTAATGTTCCCTTTTATTTTAGAGGATGTGTCACTTGTATCTCAGATTTATACTATGATACAGCAATTTCGTCCAAACAGATGGATAATAGTGTCAACGAGAGGAGAAGAGAGAAGGCAGCGTTTCTTTTATCGAGTTTAGCGCAGATTGTTTGGAGGAGACGATGGAGGCCGTTCTCTCTTTCCCTCTTAATCTCCCTAATCTCAGCGGCATTAAGCTTGATCATTTTTGTTTGAAGGAGCAGAACGTGGCGGTAATGGTGTCCTAATAGCCAGCGCTGGGGACACAAATCCGGCGGCCCTGTTTTCTGCTGTGCCTCCATAAGCACCTCTGATTTATTGCTCTCTTTATGACAGAGAGGAAAATGATGTGCTGCAGGTATATATCAGCGCAGAAAAGGAAATTGAACGCAGATATCATCTTGTCAGATGGTTAATGGTCTTCCCCCTGTCACATTCGATAGCACCAATTTGGAGAATCCTGCAGAGGTAAAAAGAAGACAATTAACAATGACAGAGCGGTAATGGATGAGCCCATAAAATGAGGCTGTGGGCTGCAGGATGCTTTGTATGATTTCCACATGAGATAGAGCCACGGGTACATGCTAGCTACACCAGCATTAACTCCAGAACACCCCCCCCCCCTCGACCCTCTCGCCCCCCTCGGCAGGGACGGTCTCTCTTGGTAAAAACAGACCGTATATCGCTGCTGAAAGGGTCATGGGATGCAGTCGCTCTCTTCTGAAGGCACCGTATTGCTTCATGTGAAAGCTATGTAATTATCATAATTATCGAGCACTTGTGGGAATCAGTGGGTTTGGTAAGTCTGTTTGCCGTTAAATCGATTTCCAATGGAGTATCACCTAAAACATCAACTCACTGTAAATCCATGTGTCAGATGTTATGGGATGGATCTAGCATGAAGGCTAAATTATATGAAGGTCAGGCAGTATTTTATCTCGCACTCTGAGACCGCTGTACACTACAAACCCCCGTATAGTTCGTCTTCTTAGGGGCCGTTTACACGTCAACGCTTTCAGTCAAAAATGAGAAAAATTTTATGCATTTTGTCTGTTCCTTTACACGACAAAGGGGACAGAAAAAGCATATAAACACAAATCATTTTGAAAGCCTTGTCGTGTATACGTGAAAGTTTTTAAAAATGCAAGGAAAAAAACTTTCTGATTTTGACTACATCGTAAACGTAGCATCGGGTGTTCAACAGCTCTGCGATCTTGCTTTACTAAATGGTATGAACCCTATTTTGAACAGCAAAAACAAAGTAAGTCTTCCGTAAGAAGCTACCAGCCTATATATGAAGGTAGCTAATATTTACCTCATGGCAACATTATAGATAATTTCTTGAATTATCAACAAACATTGGATTTAGTAAAATTACTTTTGCATGATTAAAAAGTAAGGTGTGATTAAACGCCAGTGATTATTGTAAATGGACTGCACTTCAAAATTGTTTTTCTGAGTCAAGGTTGAAACTACTCATAACTGGGAGCCAAATATACATTTGGAAGGGCCAAAATTTCCCTACATTGGTCAGGACAGGACAAGAACCCACTGTTTTACCAGAACTGAAAGATCAAGCTACTTTTACGTGTGAAACAACAGCGTCAGTCATCTCTAAATATATAATGGTTTGTTAAAGCACTCTGTGCATCTATGACCGTGAAAGATTGCAAGTGTCAGTGCTAAAGTAAAAGATGTGCCTTTTCAGAGGTGAAAAATGCTGAAGAACATGCAGAGCGATGATAGGCCTGGCATTTCTCTGCACTGTGATTCCTATAAAAACGTTTAAGAAGAGTCTCCATTTGAGCTACAGCGAGGTTTAATGACTTTTCTGCTCCAGAGAAGCTTATTGTTCCTGTCTAACAATTTACAGCAGGCTCCAGTGCGCAGGGAATGGGGGGGAATCGGTCCGCCTAAATGTGTTTTGTGATTGAAATGGTAATTCCATTCAAATCAACATATTTTTGGCACCTCATGACCTTTTCGTGAAATGAATTCACGCCACTCAACTTTGTCTTGTGGCATTTAAGTATCACAGAGCAAAAAGCTAATTGCCAGAATCTAACTGCTCATAGAGCGCCTCGTCGTTCAGGCCGTGGTGATTCTTTAATTTGATTTTAATGTGTCCCTCATGCCTACAGGGGTATGATGAGTTTGATAATGATACAGTGGTCATCATACCACGGTGAACTCTAATTCCAGGGCATGTTAATTGCTTTTGTGACATTCAACTCATTATGGTCCGTATCATTCTTCTGTGCCCTGCTTATAAGCAAATGGCGAGGGTCTGAATTGCAATGAACTTAACTCTTCGTTTTTTTTTTTACCAATATGCACCACTCAGGCTTCATATTAGGCGTCCGCAAGGAGACAAATAACAAGTCATCTTTAAGAGGATTTTTGAAGCGCTCACCCCAAAGGGCAGTAAATGGAAAAGTGACATGGCTCGTGCTCTTGTCTATTTAACTTATTCAGTTCTTCTGATATATATATTCTGCCTGGGTTATTTTCCTCCAGGGTTCACAAGGCCAAGCTCTTTCATTTCAACTGAAAATTGTTTCTTAGGATTTCAATCTTTGGCTGCTGGATATGACAAAACACAATATCAAGAACACTTATGTTTCTTATCTGCCATATTTTCAGGGAATAAATAAAAGATCAGTATAAATCTGAGTCGAGAGACATGCAGTTTGAGTTTGAGAATCTGTGCATGTGGGTCTGGCCTGACAGGACCGGGTCTGAATTAGCTCTGCTCAGCAAACCAGCGGCTCGTTTGTCATCCTTGAAAATCAATTAGTAGATCACTGATAGCAGAAATCAGATGGGATCTCCTTCCTGTGTGGACACAAATGGGCTGTATAAAGGAGAACAGAAAATATGCATCCTTCACTATCTTTTCTCCCCACCCATATAGGGATTTTCTATGTAACATCTGCCAGCTGTGGTATAAAGTAGGCCTCATATGAAAAGAGAGTGGACTAAAATAGAAGTACTGTAAGGTATTTTTGTTTGCATAGAGCTGGATAGATTGCAGTAAATAACTGATCACCGATTACATGGTAATAACTGTATTTAGTAACATAAATTAGGTTACTTATTTTAGGTAATATAATCTGACTACATTTTTTAATCAAACTCATTTTAAATTTACCATTGATTGTACCATATTAATAATAATAATAATACAAAAAAATGCATTAATACATAAAATGGACAAGGTAAAAACTGCAGTGGCTTTGTGGGTTGTATAACTAATAATTAAATCATAGAAATCTAAAACTACAACACTAGATGAAATATAAATTATGTATTTACCTGCATGTCAGTGTAACCACTAACAAGCAAATGTGATGTTAAATTATTTGAGATATTAACTTCCTCAGAGATACTTCAAGTAAATATTTCATGTCAAAGCGGTTTTGCTGACAAAATGTTTTTGGGAGTCCCTCCATTATATAAACAAATATGAATAATAATAATAATAATGATAGTGTTATTAATAAGAGTGTTCCTGTGGCTCAGTGGTAGAGCATTGCGTTAGCAGTGCATAAGGTTGTGGGTTCAATTCCCAGAGAACATGTTAGATAAAAAATGTTGGCCTGAATGCACTGTAAGTCATTTTGGATAAAAGCGTCTGCTAAAAGCGTAAACTTTTTTTTTTTTAATAAATCAGAAAATAACAATGACATTACGCAGCAAAAGCCTTCCAGGTTTGAAATATTTTTTTCCAGACTCCCACTGATCACTGGATAAAGATGAAGACAAGATGTTTAGTAACTTGCACAAGTATGAATACATTTCTTACCCTTATTCAAGTATGTTTCGCAAATGTACTTGCACAACATTTTTAAATATAGTCGAAACTGAATGGTATGATTTAAAACAGAAAAAGAATTACAGAGAATTGATCAATTTTAAATGCTTCCCTGCCCTTGTTTGAACAATATGTAAACACATAATCCATAAAAAGCAACTGTAATCAGAGTATGAGCATTTTAAGCACTTAATATTCGGAATCGTTTTACATAATCTTGATTACATGTAATTAGTTACACCTAGCATTGTAGATAAATAACTAAAAGAATAGCAAAGTGCAGTAAATAGCAAAACTATTTGTGCTACCAGCAATAATGTTTATAATTACAAAAATGAAATACCACTTTGCAATGTCAAGCAACATTTTTTATTTGCAAAATTAAAATAAGGTGGATATGATGAATCTCTTTGAAATCTGGTTGTTGTTCTGAAACACAAGATACTTCCTTTAATTTCATGTAGCATCCATATGACTATTTTGAGAGAGTATTATTCTTAACTGAACGGATGTATCAGGCAGGAAAGACATGGCATGAAACTAACTAGAAATATGACTCTTTCTATGAGAGAAAGTGAGGTGGCTATCAGGATGGATTCATATCTAATCACTCCTTCTGCCTGAGAGAAATCCTCAATAAAAAAGCAACAAACATGAAAAAGCGGCTTTGAGCGCCGAGCTCACACACTGTTTAAATAAATGCGAATTCAAAACACACAAAATGATTTTACTGACAGTGCACTACCAAGGACGTCAAAGAAAATAAACGTCATGTCTCGCAGCATGATGTAGTGAGGAGTTTGACTCTGAAACTAAATGGGCTGTGCTACTGAGCGTCCACCTCACCAGTGATTCACCAACACTTGATCTACATCATATTTGCTGGGAACGGTTCAAATGTCCTATTGACGGGTTATTTTTTCTGGAGCGCCAGGGTGCTGTCAGAGGTCAGAGAGAGGCGCAGTGTATGGGAATCAGGTGCCACTGTCCCGCTGACAGTGATGCATTGCTGTGCTCAGGGGGTCACGTATCTGTAAACATGCATTATAAAATCCCAAAGACAAATGTGAGAGACTGAGCGGCAGGGAGAGCAAGCGTGTGTCAAGGGGCAGAGATAGCGCTCTTGTTGCAAATGAAGAGGGTCAAGTAATCAAGCTCAGTTGGGCTTGTGTGTCACTCCCATTATCTAATACTGTCTGAAATGATCAATGAGCTAAAATAAAATGATCACAAGCTAAAATAGGCTGCTTAATGAAAATGGACTGTGTTTGAACACATTCTTCTCGATTTCTCTCCATGTCAAAGCGGGCAGGGCAATGCCGCAGGCCGCTAACAGCCCTAACAGCCTATTTCGGCCGAGCACACAGATGCTCTCTCACGCTCACTTGAGCAGGGTCACTTAAGCATTCAAGTGGCATATCCACTGACCGGCAATCTCTCGAAACAAATAACACTAGCTAGGAACAATAACTACACATCTCTACCTGCAGAACCATGACCCCTTCACTCTCAAGCCTAGAAAATAACAGATTTTTAAAAAGAGAAGAAGATCGGTTATATCAGTGGAACAGAAAAGTGGTTTTACTTTACATGGGACGGTTCAGTGCAGAATGCACAGGTCCCAAAAAGGCCTACAATGGCACTTATACCTGAAAGCTTGTGTAATACTGCATTAAATAAATGCATAAAGATTCAAATAAATACATTCAATTAAAAATAAAATGCATTAAAAAAAAGAATTATCTGCCTTAAAGAACTCTGCATCTCAACATCAGGATACTGTTTTAAAAACTTTATTTCTCATATTAATCCTTGTTGACAAAATACAAACAGCACTGTATTTTTGCACATTATGCTATGCTCTTAGATAATTCATCTGCTCTTCTTCAATCTTGAAGCAGGTCGAACATGAAGGCACATGAGGCTGAGAACACTGAAGGGCTGTTTTTATACCGTAATAAATAGCCAGACATTTCTATGACAATACCTGAACAGACATGTAAACATGGGAGCAATCTCTCGCTGCACAGCACCTAACGTATGCTACACTTCAAAAACAGGCACTGAGAGGTTATTAATAACTATAAATAGCATAAATATACTTCTGAACAGGACATTTTTTTTGCATTATTACATATTGTAAATAAGAATATTAAATACATTCAGTCACAAAACAGTGCTTACATGGCAAACGAAATGCATGTCAATAGCTGCTTTTCTTTCAAACTAAGAGAATAAGAGAAGAGTTATGTGCTGAAAAACATCTGCAAAGTTTAGCTTTTACATACAGGTTCTATTGTAAACAAAGACACTATAATGCTTGACTTATTTAGTTAATTATTGTAGGTAAAAAATAAAGAAAAACCTTCACAAGAATCCCTTTAACCACTAAACTTTTCATTTCTACTTAACTTTGCTTTACTAATCGATGGAATAACACTGCAACTGTGATGTGTAGAAATTAAAAGGATACAAATAAACTAAAGGTAAAGAATGTGAAAATCAAACCCACACACATAC